>NC_037677.1:29470892-29571652 GCF_003255815.1 Theropithecus gelada | reverse complement strand
CCTGATGTAAATGACGAGTTGATGGGTGCAGCACACCAACAAGGCACAAGTATACATATGTAACAAACCTGCACGTTATGCACATGTACCCTACAACTTACAGTATAATAATAATAAATAAATTTAAAAAAAAAAAAAACATAGTCAGATAATAAATCTATTTTGTGAATACAAATGTGGTTTAATTTAAAGAAATCTATTAATGCAGTTAGTAGCACTGGTACTGAAGATCACTTGGTCATCTTGACAGATGGAAAAAATATTTGATAAAATTTAACCATTTTTTTAAGTTAACATTAGCAAACTGAGATAGAGGATACTTACTACATGCAATAATAAATATTATTTTACAACATAAAAATATACTAAATGCTGAAGCCCAAGAAACATTAAAGTAACAAAGAAGGCAAGGATGAGATCACCATTATTATGTAGCATAATTCTGTAATTCTAGTTACAGAAAAAAGAAACATAAGTAAGAAATAGGACTATTGGAAAGGAGAAAGAAAAGTTATTATTTGTAAATAAAAGAATCAGTTGCTACACAGCAGTCAATAGTGTTCTACGTCAGAAATGACTATTTAAAAAATGCAACAATTTAAACTTCTTAACATTAGCAAAAATAGTTACTAACAAAATTAGTAATACATGGAAATTATATAAGGAGAAGAATGAATAATGAGGCACTTGAGTAACACCTGAATAAACATTTAATGGATGTAAAGTTGCATTTAGTAATATGTCAACTATTTCCACATCTATTCTATCAAATTCACAATAGCACTATTCTTGGAACATTAGAATGTGATTATAAAATTTGCAGAGAAGAATTAAATGTGTATGACTACTCAAGGAAAAAATAAAAATGAGGACAAGGATGGAGGATTTAAACTAGGTATTATTCAACAGAGGATTCTGAGAATGTTAGTCATCTATCTGGGAAAAAATATATGTATTTTTAAATTTGGTTCTTCTCACCCTATTCCAAAATAAATTTAAAAGAGTTTAGAGAAATAAACTAAGAAATGAAATAATGGGGTAGCTAGGAGAGAATCTGGCAGTTGTTTCTTTAGTGCTAAAGTAGGAGAGGCTTTTCTGAGCAAAAAAGCAATAAAAGAAATTTTAAAACAAAAGGTTGGAAAACTTCACTATGTAAATATGCAAACTGCTGTATGGCCAAAAACAAAAAAAAAATTGAATTAAAGGGAAAATTAGAGACACATGGTATATTTGACAGAGATTTAATGCTCTTAGTGTATAGAAATCTTTGCTTTAACAGAAAGAACAGCCCAATCAAAAGAAATGTGGAAAGTAAGTGATTGTACAATTTAAAAATGAAGGAATACAAAGAGTCAATGAACATTTAACCTCACCAGTAATATAAGAAATGTTAATTGAAACATGAAATATCATTTTAATATAAATCAAAAAAAAGGTGAGGTTGTGTATTTTATAAGGTTTCAAATGACACATGTAATCTTATATATAGGTTGAATAAATCTCCATAAAACCATGTAATGGGGTGTATGCTGTCATTAAAAATTACCTCTTAACAACAAAAGCAAACATAAACAAATGACATTGCAACAAATGAAAAAGCTTCTCCACAGCAGGGTAAACAGCAAAGTGAAAAAAACCTACAAAATAGAAGATATTGATGAACTATTCATCCGACAGAAGATTAATATCTAGATACAAGGAACTCAAACATCCAAATAGCAAAAAACCAACAACCTAATTAAAAATTAGGTAAATGACCTGAACTGATACTTCGCAAAAGATGATATATGAATGGCCAACAAATATAATTTTAAAAATACTCAACATAATTAATCATCAAGGAAATGCAAATCAAAACCACAATGAGGTATCATCTCACCCCAATTAGGCTAGCTATCATCAAAAAGATAAAAAGTAACAAATGCTGCTGATGAGGACATGGAGAAAAGGGAACTTTTTTACACTGTTGGTGGGCATGTAAACTGGTACAACCACTATGGAGAACAGTATGGAGGTTCCTCAAAAAACAATAGAACTACCAGATGATCTAGCAATCCCACTACTAGACATTGATGCAAAGGAAGGGAAATCAGTATATTAAAGAGACATCTCCACACCCATGTTTATTGCAGCACTATTCACAATAGCCAAGATATGGAATTAAACTAGCTGTTCAACAACAGATCAGTGGATAAAGAAAATGTAGGATATATACACAATAGAATACTGTTCAGCCTTATAAAGAAGGAAATTCTGTCATTTAAGGTAACATGGATGGAACTGGAGGACATTATGTTAAATGTTTCACTGATTTCAAGTCCAGAACAGAAAGTTTAATGCCTCACATTCTCATTCATATGCAGAAGCTTTACAAAAATAAAAGGTGATTTCATGTAAATTAAATGCAGAACAGTGAATATTCGAGGCTGGGAAGAGTAGGTGAAAGAGGGAGAAAGGGAGAGATTTGTTAGAGGACATATGTTATAGCTAGATAGAAGGAGTAAGTTCTAGTGTTCTATTAAAATGTTATCTATATCTATTATATGATATAGAACCATATAACGGTATAACATATATAATAACATACAATAACAATATAACTATTTAACAATAACTCTATATTATAATATAGTTAGCAATAATATACATTTTCAAATAGTTAGAATGAGAATATTGAATGTTCCTAACACAAAGAAATGACAAATGTTTGAGATGATGGATATTCTAATTAACCCAATCTGATCCCTATACATTATATGTGTTAAAACATAACTACATACCCCATTAAATGTGTAAAATTGTCATATGTCAATTAAAATGTTTCCTCTCAAAGGATATTTATGGACATGGAAAAATGCCTAGACTATCTACTTGGAAAAGCAAGCTATTTCATGTTGTGATTCCAATTAATTGATTAATTCATTGGTACAAGTAAATATACATTAAATAAAGTTGAGGTTGAACGTAAAACTAACACCATCTTAGCATTAGGATACACCTACTTTAGTGTGTTTTTGAATTTTTTGTGAATTTTCTTCAAAATGGTTATTTTTAAAACCAGCCAATGCTATTTAACATATACATATTATGTAGAGCTCAAATTATTTATTGGACAATATTTTTCAAACTGAGCACTGCAGTTCAGCATTTTTACCTAGTGGGTTACAACCAGCATTTTTTAAATGAATTATAATGACATAGAAAATATATCTGTGCTTTATGTGGATCTTTAGAAAAAAGGAACAAAAAAATGAAACATTGTGACAAATATTTAGCTTCAATATGTACACACAGATATACAGGTAAATACCCAAACACAATGTTAAATATACTTGCTAGTATGGTTTTCTCTAAAGAGGTTCAAAGACTCTATATTGGAGAAATTTTAATTGAAGATTTCAGAAATGTCGTACTTTATGTTGCCAATGCATTTCCATCCACCTGATGCAAGTGAAACCACACTGAAAGTCACCGAGGAATTCAGATTTCACCATTTCCGCAACTGCTGGTTTTTAAAAATGTAACCAGCGCAATAACCAAGTGGGGCTTAAACTTGTGAAATTATTGAAGCTACAATGCTCTGTAAAGAAGGACTGTGTGAGTCAATATACAGCCAAACTTGCACCATTTAAAACCCCCTTAGCCAGCATATTTTAATATGTACTAGCATCACTTAAAAAGTTTCACAGGTAGCAAAGATAGAAATTGGATTTTACTGTGAGAATAGTATTGTAAGCAAATCAGTCAAGTCTTTAGAGTCAAACACTGTAACTTTTAACTATTTTCAAATGAATGAATACTTCATTTTCTTTCCCATTCTAAGAGTTTTAAGAAATTTTTAAAATTTAGACATAAAATAAATACCAAAGCATCTAATAATCTAACTAGAGTTGCTGTTTCCTAAACTGGGCTTAGTGGATTGTCCCATTGTATAATTGGCTTTGTTTTAATGCATCACAATTTCAACTTGTATTTCCATCTACCTTTTTATATGTTTGTCATCCCTGTAAAGCCCTGCACATGCACAACCAAGGACATTTTGCCAACATCATCAGTGGCTTTTAATCAGAACAATTTCTGAGAAAATTCACCTATTTCTAGATAAGACTCAATATTGTAGCTTCACCCAGTGTCAACTCTTTCCTGTCCTACACACTCCTAAACTGAAAACAGGCTAGATATAAAGAAGTGACATTCACAGGAAGAACTGCAGCATGCAAAGCCAATTGCAGAAATCATTTTCCTTGTTGGAAATTTTATCAATGAAAGATAGGATAACAACTAAAAAGTAATGAAAATACCTTTTTTGCCTATTATTTGGAGGAGAGCGAAATAAGATAGGAATTTCTTTCTTTTTTTTTTTTTTTTTTTGTGATAGAGTCTCACTCTGTTGGCCAGGCTGGGTTGCAGTGGCGTGATAACAGCTTGCTGCAGCCTCAGCCTCCTACACTCAACCTCCTGCACTCAAGCAATCTTTCTACTTCAGCCTCCCAAGTAACTGAGACTACAGGCAGGCGCCACCATGCCCAGCTAATTTTTCTATTTTTTTTTAGAGACAGAGTTTTGCCCAGCTACTCAGGCTGATCTTGAACTCCTGGGCTCAAGAGATCCTCCTGCCTTGGCTTCCCAAAGTGCTGGGATTACAGGCATGAGTCACCGTGCCTGGCCCAATCTGATTGTGTGTGTGTGTGAGAGAGATGACAGAATTGGAAGAATAAAAGTCCCTGATGTTGTTATGCTTTATAAATACATACATATTAGAGCCACTCTAGATTCTAGAAAACTAGAGGAAAGATTGAGCTCTTACTTTGGAAAACCTGCACCTTCTGGAGATTAGATAATGTGATCCCAGTTTTCTATTTGAAACCCATCTCTAAAGCAAAGTTCTTGTATTCTGCAGATAACTATTCTTATGGACATTGGATTATGATTTCAGCTACAAGTAGCATCAAGATCTTTTATCAGAAGAAAACACACTCCACCTTCTTGCATACTCTAATGATGTAAAACTTCATAAGTGATCCTACAATATTGTCTCTGTAATAGATTATGAATAGATTCATCTATCTTTCCCAGAGTAGTGTATAATAAATAGTTCAGGCATGAAAATTCTGAAAAATTTCAGCTCCAGATTGTTGATTTTAGGAGAAATGTGTTTAGAAATGGTCTTGTCCACTTCATGCCTGAGGCCAACTAGGAGTAAGCATGCCTGTATGAGAAATAAGATATATTTTACTAGTTTATAATTTGAAATAAGGATAATTATAATTAACATTTTAAATTTTATGACCATTTTTCAGTTAAACTTTTTCAGTATTTCTAAAGAAAATTATTTTCCCATATCTTATAGCTCCATACTACCAGTTACCTATTTTATCATAATAAAACATGTTATTGGCTATAATCACTGCTGTTTATCATCTCATTTAAAATACTAGTGCTTCTTTTTAAAGCGTCTTCCCTTTTCTTTGATGCCGGAGGATCATTTTTTATACTTTTGCATAATGTGGCAAGAAAATTTACTAAATGCACAGTTGACTTTTCCATTAAGATAACACACCCTGATAAATACCCTAAGGCTACAAGGATCATATAAATCACCAGATAATTTGATGTAGTATTTGTCCAAAAATCTTAACATATTTTTTTAAAAAAAGATTTTTAAAAAAAATCTTAAGATTTAATTTTACAGAGCTTTATTTTTACATATAGAACAGAGTTAAGCAAACTGCAGTAAGTGAGTTAAAAATATGACCTACTTCCTGGTTTTATAAAGTTTTATTGGCACACAGTCACACCCAATCTGTTTACACATTTATCTGTGTCTGTTTTCAAGCTACAATGGTGACTAGTTGGGACAGAAACAACATAGCCTGCAAATCCTACAATATTTACTATCTGGTCCTTTACAAAAAAAGTTTGCAGGCCCCTGGCCTAGAAACTGATTTCTAATAGAGTCTTAAGATTCTATGTAGTTTCTTTGCTAAATTCTTCATAGAAGTTTCATTTCACTGGTGGAATGAAACATGTTTAATTGCTGAGTAAGACAAGCACTTCATTTTTAATCCTTATGTGTTGCTTATGTATGTATTTTAACATTTACTCTATTTTCTACATAGAAATATATTACTCTTGCAAAATAATTCCTATTTCTGAAATTCTTTCTACGAAACTGACATAAGTTAGAGATACGATGAGATTTATACTTTTATCTCTTGAATCGATACATGCCACAAGCTGGGAGAATATTGTTTGTTTTCTAGGCTACCTTATTTAATGGAATTCTCTTAGTATGTTTCCTGGGGGCTTTGAAATCAGCACACCCTTGAAATTGAGTGGAAATTAGTATAATTAATTTGAAGTACTTTATAGCTCTCTATTAATTTGTTTTGGAATCAGACAATGGTGAGAAGAGAATAACTTGGACATAAAAACATTAAAAACCTACTGTAGTTAGGAGTTCACATTTTGTTGAAATCAGTTATGTGAGAAATATTTACAAAACCATGTAATTTCTGTACATTTTGAATAAAGATTTGGCCCATATGTGAGAGCAAGTTCGATTTTCTCTCATAATATTCTATGATATTGATTCCCAAATATGATGATAAAGGACTTTATATTATAAAACACATTTCACATTAATATTGTACATAGAATTAATTCCTAAACATTTTCCAAATCCTGTCTATGAAGTGAAAACCTCATTTACTCATTTTTCTATGATAGTCAGATTTGGTGCATGCATACTATGTACCAAAGTTATTATTAGGTATAAAGGTATAATTAGGTATTAAACCAGCTAACACTTACTTAATCTTTACTAGACAAATACTGAACTTTTAATCCTTACATAACTTCCCCCACCTCATCTTACAGATGAGGAAACAGGCTTAGAAAGGAAAAATAACTTAGAGTACAATGTTTCAGTTAGACAGAAGGAATAAGTTTCTTGAGATGTATTGCGCAATGCAATGAGTATAGCATATTGTATCTTTTGTATATTTGTATAATTTCGCTGTACCTATCTATTACATATTGTATATAATGACTACATTGTATATATAGTGTAGTGTATGTTTCAAAATTGCTTACAGGGTAAATTTCAAATGTTCTCATCACAAAAAGATCAGTATCTGAGATAATGGCTATATTAATTAGCTTATTTAATCATTTCACATTGCATACATATATCATAATATCACACTGTACCTCATAAATATATACAATTATAATTTGTCAACATGCAGTGCGATCATTCAAAAAAAAAGGAAAAGGAAAATAACTTGTTTAAGATCACACACCTTTTGTGCCCAAGCCAAAATACTAACTCAAACAATTGGTTTCCAAAGCCTCACTTTTAATCATGTTCTGAAAGCTTTGTAAGATAAATTTGAAAGCAACCAATTGTATTATGAGAGTGGACATTTGCACTTGGTGTTGGGTGGTCTCTGAGCAAGGGTTGCTGAATCTGCTTCTTGGAGGAGATTGGGGTTGAGTTGGATTGGGTTTGCCAGTTGGGTAGGCCAGCCATATGTAATAGTGTGTTCAAAGGCAGAGTCATGAAAGAGCAGCATAGCACCTTCAGGGAAGGGAAAACAATTTGCTGTGCTTAGAGCAAAAGGAGGGTATGAATGGGTTGTAGAGCATGGGCTACAGGAGTGAGCAAGAGGCCTGAATATATTGTAGAGGAGGTCATTGTGGGAAGAATCCCTTGAAGGTGTTTATTTACAATAAAAATTGCTGGGTTCCAATTACCAGAGAATCTTATTCAGTTACACCTATGAATTTGCATTTGGACAGGCATCCCAGGTAATTCCATTGTGGGACAGCCTCTTTGTGAATCACCATTAAAAATGTTGGAAAACAATGTGCTGGATAGTGATATGGTTAATGTCATTGTGCTTTAAAACACACACACACACACACACACACACACACACAGCACATAGCAGCTCTGTGGGGCAGGAAGGTGTTCTCAAAAGTGATTTTGGTTTACTTAGAATTCAGAAATAATGTAAAGGTGGCTTTTCCTGGTGGTTTATACAACTCTCTCTCACACACACATTCTTGTGCTTATAATTGCTTTTGGATGCTATTTAGATTGCTGGCCTCTAAAAAATGCTAAAATGCCAGGATCCAGTTTTATTCATTTTTAAGGCACTATATGCTGCAAAACAGTATGCGCTTTTCAAACCAAATTTCACTTGTTTTATCATTCTCAGTCCTTTCCATTCTAGTCCTCAGTAAATTTCAATTAATAAGAAATTTTTGTCAATAAATAAATGATGAATTACTTAATTGATTTATATTTTCAGTAGAACCTAATTTCATGCAACATAACTGGGGATTATTTAATAAATCAAGCAAACTGCATTTCTGCACTTTTCCCTGGGATTAATTTACTAATTTAAAGGACTAATTATTCCAAGGTAAAATTTCAGTTGATATACAAATTTAAGATTTGACACTGTCTTATTAAAATATAACGTAAAAGTTCGTACGTCCCATGGACTTTGGAAACATTTGAAACAAAGTAAGTGAAAACAAACTGTGTTTTAGGAACCATCTGTTCCATTGAATTACTTGTGGTTATGGTCAGGTGGCTCCCAAGAAAAGTTTTTTTTCTGAAGAAAATTGATACATCCGCATCTTCCAAAACAGAATATCAGTACATTCTTCAATGTTTAAACAAACTTGAAAGGAAAATATAGGAGGGACCACTCATCTAATTCATCTGGAATTAAATAGACACCATACGTCAAAATCTCATTGGGTAACCAGAGATGGCCTTGACCAACTGGGGATTCTCAAATTTAGGATGCCAAATCCCACACTAATGTTTACTCCACACTTAAGCATGTTCAACACAGATGGTAGGCATAAAATAGCTTAACTTCAATGGACCATGCCCTGAGAGAATGAGAGAGGCAGTCTTCTGTGTTGACAGGAGGGTTGTTTTCACATTCCACTTGAATTAAATTATGCTTGTTCATCCCGTGGTGCATAATCTCTGGCTAGGATTCTTAGAAAGAGCTATCATGTGGACTCACTGCAAAGCAAGTTAAAAATAATTTAAAAAAAGAAAGATTGCAAAGTAACGCTGTGAGCACTGTAAGAAAATATAAGGTCAAAGTTGAACAGTTTCCATTTATTTTGAAAAATATATGAGTATCTATTTAGAGTAACATGATTAACATGGATTTTTACATATTATATGTAGATATATTGTATTAGTCCATTTTTCACCCCGCTGATAAAGACGTACCTTAGACTGGGTACTTTATAAAGAGAAAGACATTTAATGGACTCACAGTTTCCCATGGCTGGGGAGGCCTCACAATCATGGTGGAAGGCAAAAGGCACGTCTTACATGGCGCAGACAAGAGAGATTGAGAACCAAGCAAAAGGGGAAACCCTGTATAAAACCATCAGATCTTGTGAGACTTATTCACCACCATGAGAACAGTATGGGGGAAACTGCCCCCCATGATTTGATTATCTCCCACTGGGTCCCTCCCACAACACAGGGAAATTATGGGAGCTACAATTCAAGATGAGATTTGTGTGGGGATACAGCCAAAGTGTATCATGTGTGTTTATATGTTAACATTCAGAGGCAATGTATATCTTTAATTTCAATGAACTGGCAAAAGTAGCTTGAATTTCTCATATGAAAAAGATATTATGTATCAGATAAAGTAGATAATATGATCAATATAAGACCCTAGCTTTCAAACATTCTCAATTAAGTTTGATAATTAAGACATAAGTACATGAGATTTTTACATAAAGGAGGAAAAAAAATAAAGTAAGATGTATTCACAGCAATACAGTAGCCCCCCTTCTCCAAGACCTTTAGTGGATACCTGAAATCAAGGATAATACCAAACGCTATATATACTATGTTTTCTCCTGTATATACATACCTATGATAAAGTTTAACTTACAAATTAGACACCATGGAAATTAACAACTAGTAATGAAATACAACAATTATAACAATAGAGTGTAACAAAAGTTATATGAATGTGATCTTTTCCTCTCCCTCTTAAAATATGTTATTGTACTGTACTCACCTATTTTCAGACCATAGTTAACCATGGATAACTGAAACCTCCTGAAAGGAATGACTGTAGTAGCAATGCTTTGCCAGAATGTGCTCTGGATAGTAATTTCTGGGTCTTAGAAAATGATTGGGCTGTGTAAGAGTACGTAGGGAAGACAGAAAATTATTCCAGTCAAGGAAGACAGTATGAGTGAACACAGTCTAATTAACAGGATGCTTGCTAAATTAGATCTTTTAGGCCTGACCTATTTCTAGTGCAATTGGGTGTCCCCAAGAAGATACTCGGGTTCCATGATTCACTAGACAGACTCATAGGACTCAGAAAAGCTGTTATACTCAAGGTTGCCACAGGAAAAGGAGATGAGTTAAAATCAGCAAAGGTGAAATGCACATAGGGCAGAATCCAGGAGAGACCAGTACAAGTTACCAGTTGTCTTCTCCCAGTGGAATTACACAGATAGTACTTAATTTCCCCAATGACAATGTGTGATAATACACAACAAGTATTGCTAGTCAAGAAAGCTCACCCAAGCTTGGTCTCCAGGGTTTTTATTAAAGGTCCATTCATCGGGATAGAATGCCCTCGTGACTAATCTTATCTTCCAGTCTTCAGCTCTCCCAAGGGTCAAACTGTTACAGCATGGCCCAGGGTCCCAATGAAATGAAGTCAGATATTCACAATAAATCAAATTGTCAGCATAAACTATCTTCATGGCACAAGACCCAAGGTAGACACTCTTACTAGGTGGGATAGTCCAGGAGTTCAGAGGTTACTTCTCAAGAGCAGGTCAAGGGCCAGTTTTGTCTTTGGAACATACAGGGTCTGAAAACCCCACAACTGCCAAGTTAACATTTTACTGCACAAAAGAGAAAGAGTTTGTGTGATGGTGGGTCTTCAATGAATGAGTGAAATGAACGAATGAATGAACCTGCAATCATGAAATACAATATTTACACACACAAAAAAAAGTCTGTATTTATTTGTTTTAATGATGAGAAAAAAAGTACAAGGTAAAAGAAAATCCACTTCATAGAATAGCAATTGGTCTTACCTTTGTGCAGGGATCTAGGTATTCCGTGCAGTGCAGTTTACTTTAACAGTGATTTGGTTGTCATGTGTGATCCTAACAGTGACACTCTAAGGAGTGAGCGATTACTTAGCAACCCTCTAAATGTTTCACTGCATCTCTAGTTGCAAGTTCTATAGAAGAGTTAATGTTCTGCTAAACTGAAAATGTGAGAATAAACTACCTACTAATCTTTTTCTTTTAATTTCTGTCCACCACCCTGCACCCTATCCTTCCTTTTCTGAATTGCAATGTGGTCTTCTTTGAAGATGTTCCAGTGGATTTGATCGTCATCGGCAGGACTGGGTGGACAGTGGATGCCCTGAAGAGGTACACATACTTTATTGTGACAGAATCCTGGACCAAGCTGTCCTATATATGTGTTTGTAACTGTTAATAATTTTTATTCAAAATTCATGCCCTAAAACTTAATGAAAGGAGAAGAATCCTTCTATAAGCCCAATGTCTGCACATATTAGGGGTTCAATAACTGCTGGCTATTTTTGTTAAATTAGATACCATTTTCATTACATTGTAGCAACTTGCTACAACCCGTAATATATGCAGACATTGGGCTTAACTATTGTTATGTATTATCTCATTTCATTCTCATATTCATTCTATGAAGAACAGTGCCTGCACTGTCACTACCCTCATATTACCAAGGAGAGAAAGGGGAGGAGTGAGGAGAGCTTGTGGGGAAGGGTGCAGTGCAGGTTCTTGGAGAGTCAGGTAAGTGGCTAGGGAATAGTAGAGCCAGGATTGGAATCTGTATGAGCAAAGAGCAGTTCTCTTAAATGCTTGCTATTTCTCTAGGAAGTACAAATCCATTGTTTCTCTTTGTAACTCAAACAGCAAGACCAGTGGTAGACTGCAGCAAATTGGTGTGCTGTAATAAATGAGAAATTGTAAAACATTAGTTGGCATAGAGAAATGGTATAATGTTAACTCTGAAGGAAACATGATGGAGACGAGAGTGCAGTGAAGTCATTTAAGCAATTGGATAACAGGAACAGTTTTAACCCGTTTAAAAACTTTGCAGTGAATTGCATTTATGCTATCATTTCAAGATCATAGAAAGTTATCCTGTAAAGTTTATGAAGAAAAGTTTTTACTTCTTCGGACTTCATTAAGTTTTGCGGTATGAGTTTTGAATTAAAACTGCTAACAATTACAAAAGTTTTTTATTTAGCAAAGCAAGTCATGCTGAAATGCTGTTTTAAAAACTATTCGTTCAATGGTTACTTAGAGGCTTTTAAAATTCATTTTTGGCCGGGCGCGGTGGCTCAAGCCTGTAATCCCAGCACTTTGGGAGGCCGAGACGGGCGGATCACGAGGTCAGGAGATCGAGACCATCCTGGCGAACACGGTGAAACCCCGTCTCTACTAAAAATTACAAAAAAAAAACTAGCCGGGCGAGGTGGCGGGCGCCTGTGGTCCCAGCTACTTGGGAGGCTGAGGCAGGAGAATGGCGTAAGCCCGGGAGGCGGAGCTTGCAGTGAGCCGAGATCGCGCCACTGCACTCCAGCCTGGGCAACAGAGCGAGACTCCGTCTCAAAAAAAAAAAAAAAAAAAAAAAAAAAAATTCATTTTTGGGGAGCATGCCTCATAAAGATCTTGAGCAGTACATTTTAAAAAAAATTCTTGAACTTTAAATGCAGTATTGCCAGTGTAGCTTTAATCAACCTTTTGAAATTTCATTTAGAGAATGACAGCAGTGTGTACTCATCCATCTCACCTCATTTCTCTAATAACATAGTTCAAAAGAATATTGACAAAGCCATAGTTGTGTTTTGAGACAATCATTGCTTTCATATAATCAGTTATCTCAATATAAAATGTTAAAAATGAATATCTGTATATGTGTAAAGATTGAGAATGTAATTCAGACATATATATTTTTCTCCCAAATTTGGTTTATCTTTTCATTTTGTCTATTATTTTATGTCACTAACTTTATCAATTTAATCTGTCAAACATATCAATCTTTTATTTTTAGGATGAGTTTTATATGCCTGTGCATTTTGTTTTAAAAGAATTTTCCTACCAAATTTCATCTAGGTGTTATTTTTGTATATTTTTTCTGAATGTTTTAAAGCTTTGTCTTACACATCAAAATCTATTCCATTTGGAATTGGTTTTTATGTGTTATATAAGATAGAGATTCAGTTTTATGGGGTTTTTTTTTTTCCTGATGGATAGCCAAATTTCAAGCACTATTTGTTAATTAATCCTTTCTTATGGCAATATCTTGCAAAGCCACTTATGTTACGTATATTTTCTGGGCTCTCCTCTTCTGAAGCTCTGTCAATAGCTCGATCAGTATCCCACTGAATTAATTAGTATTGCTTTATAAGAAATCTCACTATATACAGGACAACTCTGCTGACTTTTTCTTCCTCACAAGTGTTTTGGGTATTTTAGGGCTTTCGTCCTTCATATAAATTTTAGACTCACCTTATCGAGATCTGTAATCCATCAGTCAATACATCTTATTAACATTTTATTGGAAATACACTAAATTATGAATTATATCACATTTCCTAATTATGGAAGCTTTTAAAATTTACCTTTTTTACTATTGACTTCTAAACTAATTAAGTCATCATCAGAGAACATGTTATGATCTTTAAAGCTGATTGGAAATTTTTCATGAACTAGTACATGGGCATTTTGTACAAAGGGTCTATGTGTGTTCAAGAAAAATGTGTGTTTTCTTATTGGCTGGGTGTCAAGCTTGATAAATGTGCTGTTCAGCTATACTTCTCCATGCTCTTTATTTTCACCTTCTGACTTCTTTGAAAGCTTGACGTTTTCATCTTTTCCTCATATTTTTAAACATCCATTATATGTAATCTGTTTCCTTATTACTCTGTGCTGTATTTGGGACAATTTCTTCGATATATTTACTGGTTTATTAATTCTCCCTTCATCTTGTTTAATATTCTATGTAATCTACTCACTGAAGTAGAAATTCCAACAAATACATTTCTCATATCTAAAATTTAAATTTGACATTTATTACATCTGCCAAGTATTTTATAGTTTCATTTGAACAGTTCATTTCTCAATTTTATCTTTTATGATTTTAAAGATTCCATGTATGATTTTTATATATTCCATATTGGATGATCCCATTATCTAAAGTTTTGGTGATCCAAATAGTATGGTCATTGTTTTTGCTGAGTCTTTGTCAGACAGCTATTTTTTTTTTCTTTTTTAGTGTATATTTGTCTGATCCTATTCTAAGATCTAAATAGGTAATGTTTTCCACCAAAGAGGATTTGATGATGGGATCCTTAGGATTTTCGGGTTACCATAAGTCTCTGCCCTAATATGAGGAGGAGAAGTTCAGATTTATCTCCCCTGTCTACTGCTGTTGCAAGGCTTGTTCTCTTTAGAGCGATATTGATTTTGGTTTTTTTTCCTCAGGGCAAATTTTGCTTTTTTACTTCCCTTAATGTATACAGCTCCTACTATCTTTATAGCACATCGCTTTTGCTTTGTTTTGTTATTTTTTTTTTTTTAGTGGGGAGGGGAATAAACAATGGAAAGGCACCGTTGGGATATTCTTTACTTCCTGCAAATCCTAATGCTTTAAAATTCAAGTTTTATTCAGAATTTATTTGTTTTGTAATAGGAGGGCTATTTAGTTCCTTAGTCTGCAATTACTGGCTAAAAGTAATCTGAGTCCTGGATTTTACTTAAACATTAGGGTGTTTACTGAACATGGGATCCTGTTTACTGAATACTAGGTCCTGTTCATTGACAATAGAAACACAAGGAGAGAATAATATCTGGCAAGTTCCATTCTATACTTCTCGAGTTTGAGATGTATGTGACATTCACATGCATACACCTGGTCAATAGATGACTTTTTGGGCCTGAAATCTGGAAGAGGAATGTGGACTGGAAATATAGATTTTTGAATAATCAACATAAAGATGTTCATTGCAGTCATGGGTGTAGAGAAGATTGCAAAAGATAATGCATAGAATGAAGTGGCAGATCAAGAATGATCCATAAATAAGAACCACCCCAACACTTAAGGAATGGACATAAATAAAAGGAAATCGAGATGGAGTTGTGAGGGAGGTGTCAGAACATTGGGGAGAGTGTGTGTCACAGAAACCCAAGACAAGGGAGTGGACATCTCCACCATAGACTGATGAGGTGTCAGGAGGACACCATGGAAAATGTTGGGTATTTAGCTAAGAAGATATTTAGAAACATTGGTATGAGAAATTTCAACTCAGTTGGATTTGTAAGAGGGAGATTGTTATAAATGGGGAAGCTGGGAGTCTGAGAAGACCAAGGCAAACTGATCTCTCTGCAGATATGACTGTCTATGAATGGAGGGAAAGCAGTATAATATCAGGATACATTGGGGAGAACAGGGAGGACTGGGTTTGCAAAATAAGATTAGATATGCTTGCGTACCTTTAAGTGCTGCTGGTAAGGAGCCAGCAGAGAATTAGAGGTGGCAAATATTGTAGAGAAAGGACTATGATCACATAAGCATATTCACAATACCTGTGAAGGTGGGCTGAGTTGAGCTAGGACATAGGTTGAAAGAAAGGCTATAAGGAAAGGTCCCCATCCATTATCAAAGAAGGAAAGAATAGATCAGCCCAGAGTCAAGTAAGTATGCTGATTCATGAAGAAATTTAAAGAAATCTTGCTGATCATGTCTCTTTATCAAGGAAATGAAAGGTGAGCCCAAGGAATAAAACTGGGAGCATCATGATGGGATTGCAGTTTTAGGTAAAGTGGAGAGAGTTTGAAATTCATACTGAGCATAATGGGAGAGGTAATTAGCAAGACACAGCAGGTCTGTTGTGCCAAGCAGTATGCACAGCCCTGCTGAGGATGCAGGAGATGAGTTTGTGGAGCCCCCATGGCAGGTCTGTGTGACTATTCTCCAGCTGTGCCTGGCTTTGGAGCAGACAGGGAACAGGCAGATCTTTTACTATACTGGGGATCTTCTTTAAAGGTGTTGTAGAAAAAAACTGAAAAAAAAAAAAAAAAAAAAAAAAAACCAAATAGAGCAAGGTGCTTGAAGCTGTTGAAATGAGAGGTTGAAATAATGGGGGAAAAAGAAACGGAAAAAAACCAGAATCATTTTGCTAGGCTTTCTAAGTAGTCCAAGAATAAGAAGAATTGGAGTTCACAAGTACAGGGATAGACTGAAAAAGGATAACTGAGCTTATGATTTCAGATCTCAAACATTTTCCACTACAGATATGGTCCAGGGTGTGGGGATGACAACTAAAGTGGTATCTGAAAGGAAATAATTAGATTAATGGGGCTCAGAGGTGCAGGAACTGGAATTTGGGGAATTAAATGAGGCCCAGGAACTGGAATTTGGGGAATTGAATGAGAACCTAGTATGTTTGGACTTGAAGTGGAGAATAAACCTGTTTTACATCCTAGTAATGAAAAGGAGGCTGTCTCAGGAAGTCTTCATTAACAAGGGGAAAGGCGCCTAGTGCTCCACTAATGATGAGAGAAGTTTAAGAATGATATTTATTTAACAATAATTTTTAAATGTGGGGTGAGAACCACTCATGTCCAGAATAGTTATTTTCTACTTAAGGCCCACCCGAGAGAGGGAGTCCATAGAGGCACAAAAGGTGGATAGAAACACCAACTTCTAAGCTATAAAAGTTTGGATGTTGGAGGTTGTTACCAGTGCAGGTTGTGGGATTTATTTTCACAAATTAAAAATTAAAAATTCAGTATGTCCCATTTCCTGATGTTTTCAATATAACTCTGCTAGGAAGAAGATAGGCTGAGTGATTACATGAGTTCTGTTCAATCCTTTTCTTATGTGGCTTTGAATATTTCATAAAGCAAAACAAAATCTTAAACATTCATTCAACTTGTGACAGATGATTTTTGAAACAATGAAGTAGTATGGGGAAGTTAGCAAATATTTCAGATTTAGCATTTTTGGTTTGATGTGAAAGGAATGCACTTTTTCTCCACAAACCTGAGTATGTTTTAAACCTTATCTTTATGCACATGTTTTTCTTCTGGTATAAATTTTCCCTTTTGACAGTGTGTCTTTCATAAATATACCAATGTAAAATTTAGGGCAAGGTAAACAGTAATATGAAAGCTTAACAGCAGTAAATGATGAAACCTAAATATCTAAAGAGGGAAATTGCTTGTTACATCCATCCTTTTTTCTCTCCTATTTTATAAACTTCATAAATTAGCAAAATCATTAATATAGCCTCGTGCAAAAGTAATGTATTCCTTGTCTTGATGTGAGAGGCTTTTGTACCTTATAGCCCAGCTTCTTTGGTGTAAGCTCTAAAAATAGATTTGAGGTCATTCAATTTGTTTTCCTTTTCATTTCTCTTGCTAGTCAAAAGAGAAGATGTGTGAGAACACAGAACCAGTGGAAACTTCTTCTCGAACCACCACAACCGTAGGAGCGACAACCACCCAGTTCAGGGTCCTGACTACCACCAGAAGAGCAGTGACCTCTCCGTTTCCCACCAGCCTCCCTACAGAAGGTACCCAAGAGATAGTTTACTTGTTTTTTTTTTTTTCTTTCCCGAAGGAAGGAAAGACCACTGTGTTGACATGTACTGCAATAGCTCCTACTCTCTCGATCTCTCTAAAGTTTTTCTTTGGCAAACTGGATTTTTAAGGGACATCCAAAGGGGAAAACGACAAAACTATTGTGAACTAAAAGTAAATGCTGGGATACTTTTAATGCACTGCGCCTTTTTTTTTAAGACATAGCTTTTACCATTGATTCTGGCTTCTTGTCCTCTCCTTCCTAGAAAAGAAATACAGACTTCTTCCTATCTGGCTAAATTTTGTAGTAAGCAAATCCAACTTCACGATCACAGGTTAGAAAGGCAAAATGCATATAAAATGCCCGTTGATTCTGGATTCTGAACAATAGATAATTCTATTCATGTATAATTCTAATGTTTTCCAGAATGCAGTCAATAAAATATATTGGTCTATAACCTACACAGAAACACTGTATGTGTCATAGAAATTGTCCTTGAAAACAACTATTTCATCTTCTAGGGAAGGCAGAAATACTAGAGAGTGTTAATGCTTGGGCACAGCTCAGGAGGAAGAAAGTGTATTACCCAACATACGATCATTTTCTATTCTGAATGATACCACCAGGAGAGAGTGGGCAGACACATAAGACTGGCCACGAATCAGGTTTGAGGGCGATAAATGGGTCTTACTTGTTTATTATTATAAGCCTCACTTTCTTTGGCTTGAATAAAAAATTAAATTAAATTAAATTAAATATGGAACTTTTTCTTTTAATTGGAATTTAATTTGATATTATAAGGTGAACTAGAATAAAGTGAGGTGGAGAGCAGCCACTAAGTGGATTCTACTGCTTTTAAAAGCAACATTATCTTTTAATCCACATTATTTTGGATTATTATATTAAAGCTGATGAAAATATTCCTATAATTTAAACCCTACCCTTTAGAGTGAACTATAACCAGTAAAATAAAAAAGCATATCCTACATTTTGTTCAGTCAGGATAAGATCTCTTTATATAGAGTTTTGATCATCTTTTCTAGCAATGGATAAACATTTAACTTTTGGATTTAAATTTGTAAATATTGACAAATCTTAACTATCACAATTAATTTGGATTTTCCTTGATCTTGATTTTTAAAAATGAATAAATAAGATCATAACTATAGGTTCTAATGACAATAAGTAATTTTAGAGAATTAAAAATAGTTGTATTTTAAGTTTTAATTATAACTGTTTACTTCTCTTGTAGAACTTAAGAATCATTCAAGATGTTACCAAAATCTTGACATTGCAATCTCTATAGGAAATTTTAGAACTACATCATGTAAAGCAAGGACTTCCTCTCATTGTACTAGAAATTACCTCAATAAATTATCAAAATCCAGTCATGTTCCAATCAAAGCAGTTAGTAGACAATTACTAGTCATGAGATTTATGCTCCTTTGAAATCTTTTTCTGTTATAATAACTTTGAATTTCTCTTCCAGATGATACCAAGATAGCACTACATCTAAAAGATAATGGAGGTAGGAATTGACACTTTTCTTTCATAAACATTTTTAAAATATGAATTCATTTCATTTATTTTAATATAAGAAAGGCCATATGCACTTCTAAATAAACGGTGAGGTTGTGTTTTATTCTCTGTTGGTATTTAACATGGGAAGGAGTCAGTGGGTTGGCTTCAAAGTGAAATGAAATCCTCATCCTTGTGTTTGTCTATAAAACTATGTGACACCAATTCCCAAAGATAAAGTGGAAAATTCAACTACACATCTTGCTATTCTTTGTTGGTCTAGTCCTTGCTGCATTATAGTGGTGTGTAGTTATCTACACAGCTACAGGTATTGGGTTCAATTGTGTTTCACTAAATTGTCTGCTTCTTCAGCACCTTCTATGCATAAAATTAGAAATAGAGCAAGTATGAAAATATATTGTCCTAGGTCTTTTTATCAGCTCTATGAAGTAAAGAACAAAACTTAGATATTTGAAAGAATACCTCGTTGGCAACATACTTAAAAGTTTTCCAAGACAATTTAGAAATATCTATAATGATACTTGAAAATTTGAGGGAAAAACGTTTTACTGAAACAATATTGTGAATGACATTGACTATGTTTTTAGAAATAAATCTTTTTCCTTTTAAACTATATTGGCTCATGTTTGCTGGGTCTTAATAAAAGAGATTTTCATTAGTAATTTTTTATTCAGCTCAGGGAAAGGGTGCCCTCTTCTTGGTAGCATCTTTTATGTCAATGCGAGCACGTTTTGACATTGATCTAGGCATGGTTTTGCCTTTAAAGCCCCAGACAATTTCTTGAGTAAGTCAAAATCCAATGTGTACATGTTAGGCATGTTTTTCTCTATAATGGTAGAGAATAGTTTCAGAATCCCTCAGTTTAGGTTAAGTAGCTAGTACTTCTATGCCTTTTTAGGACATTGTTTATATCTCTGTATGTCTTTAGAGTTTATATCAATCCATGTGAAAGAGAGACCAGTTAGCCTCTTCATAAATACCATTATTATATCAATTTCCTACTGTCTTGCATCACTTTGTAGTGTTTTATTTCATTCATTTCTTATTCATCATTGTATTAATGCAGTAAGTGGATAGTTTTGGAAATGACCATCTGCGAAATATATACTAGCTAGAAATATATTAAAATCTTAGGGAGTAAAGGGACTTTAGCAATCCTTCAATTCAGAACCGCTCAGAGGAGGATGTTAGTAGCATGTAGACATAAACCCTATGTTAGGGTTACCTCATTTTAAGGGAAGAGATGTGGTATAAAGTTAATGGAATGGGGGGAAGAGTCCCCAAGAGACTTCTCTTTTACTTGTTACATTTAAATCTTAATATGGGTGGTCATTGTAAGTATATTTGTTAGATTTTTCTCTGTGCTTTCTCTCTTCTTCCTTTCTTTCCTTCCTTCCCTTCCTTTCCTTCTTTCTTTATTTTGTTTATCTAAAATATTCTATCCTGCTAATAGGGAAAAAAAAAAAAAAAAAAAAAAGGATTCTTGTGATCAGCTAAGAGTGAGAGACTCTGGAAAAAAAAATTAAAGAAATTTCCCGCTGGAAAACTGATCATTCATTCATTCACTGATTTCTGCTCAATGCTTGCTAATTGCCAAGCATTGTTGCTGGCTTGGGGCTACAGAAGTGAACAAGGCTTAGACAAATCTCTGCTTTCAGAGAACGTGCATCCTGAGTAACCCTCAACACGGTTATAAAGAATTCATACTGGCATGTCTCCACTGCTTGCTCTTAACACTTTTTTTCTGTTTGTTTTGGTTTTTTTGAGGCAGAGTTTCACTCATTATTGCCCCGGCTGTAGTGCAGTGGCACAATCTCGGCTCACTGCAACTTCCGTCTCCCAGGTTCAAACGATTCTTTTCTCAGCCTCCCGAGTAGCTGGGATTACAGGTGCCCACCGCCACACCTGGCTACTTTTTGTATTTTTAATAGAGACGGGGTTTCACCATGTTGGACAGGCTGGTCTTGAACTCCTGACCTCAGGTGATCCGCCCGCCTCGACCTCCCAAAGTGCTGGGATTACAAACGTGAGCCACCATGCCCGGCCAACATTTTTTTATGAATAGTATGTCGTGGACTTCATGTTTTTGTGGAATATACTGTGATAAACAGTTTTCTAAAACATTACCAATTATCCCAATGAAAATACTTAGTTTTGTTTGAGCCATCGAAGAATCATAAAACTTTGAAGATTTTCTTAAAGCAGTACCTTATGATGCCAAGCAATTGTTAAGTAAATCCTACGATTTAAGCATAGGATTTTTGGTATACTAGAGAGTCAACTGTCAGATTCTCAGATGATATTTACATAATTGATATGCAGCAGGCAGTCATGAGAATTCCAAAATATCACAATTAGACTTCAAACTCTTTTTATGTCTATGGTTGTTAACAGAGCACTTTTCCTAAAAACATTCAAATGCAGTTAGAACAGACCAGCCTGACTAGTATTAAGATAAATGGTTCTTCAAAAGGGTACTTAAGGGAAATCACACATTGCTTTTTATAGCATCCCTACTAAGTTAGTGTGCTATTGTTTTTTATTTTATGGAATGTGGAGATGCAGGCAGGATTACCAATTTAAATCTAACTTCATTATTTAATTAAGCATATTGAAAACAATTCAGTATTGTCCTTCCACTCCAATTGAATAAACATTTCTGCAAGATTGAGGTAATAATGAATAAGTGTGCCTAATTTAATATTTTCTAACATTTACTGAGGTTAATTTTTAAAAACATGCAAACTAATACATTTTTGTAAATTTATCTGTGTTGTTGCAAAGAACTTTAGCACATTTGATTTCTTGATTTAATTTATTTAATTGGACCGCTGTTTTTTAAAATGAGTTTTATTATGTATATTTGAGGTTTACAACATGAATTTATGGGACTACATATAGAAAATACCATGTTACAGTAATAAAGCAGATTGACAGGTCCGTCATCTCACATAGTTACTTTTTGGTGACTAATTGACTGTTCTTAAAAGCATTTTTATTTAGGGGTCTGTACTCTTCTGAAAAAAGGATGTCATTTTTCAAAGTAGTCAGTAAGTAGCTAGAAACAAATGACTGAATTTCCCTACACTGTCTTTTTTAGTTATTGCATTATTTTCTCTCTGAGTGTCTCTGGGTCATTTCGATGGGTTAAAATAGTTGATTTTCTTGGTGGGATCCACTGCTGACATGATTATACATTCAGTTTCCAGGAGATTTTTCTTTCATCTTTGATATGAAAGCATTAAATACTTCTGAGCAGCTGGACACCTAAGTCACACAACAGGGTTTCTCATTGAGAGGACCCAGACTGAGTTACAATCTGCTAAGTCACTCTTGATGAATCTTCAATTGTGCAGTGAGTTTCCTGATACATTTATATTAGGTCCAGTTAGAGCCTCTTAAAGTTTCAGGATAGTTGTTTGATTGGAGAAGTTTTATTAGTCTTCAGGGTTGAGTGGAAATTCTAAGCTCTCTAAATAATTTGGAAAAAGGAACATGAAAAAATTGAAACAAAGAGAATGATACCTAATACATTCAGGTCTCTTTAGTAAGATAGAGCTTTGATTGACCATTGAAATGGCTGGTTCTAAAAATGCAGATGATCCAATGAAGTCCCAGCTACTCAGGAGACTGAAGTAAGAAGATTGCTTGAGCCCAGGAGTTCAAGGCCAAATTGGGCAACATAGCAAGACCCTGTCCATAAAAAAAAATTTAACAGAAAAATTAAAAAGAAGATCTTACGTAAAGACATCATTTTATCTCCAACTGAAATATTGCTAGTTACTTGTGTAATACTAAGTTTAGAGTAATACGTAGTTATAATCAAACAGCTTATCTTTCTCTTGTTTATGTGAAAAACAGAAGAGGAAGAATAAGAGGAGAAGGGAGAGGAAACAGAAAGGAAGAAAAAGTAGCAGAAGAAGAGGAGAGAGGAAGAATGTTTATTGAATTGAGTGGTTACTATGTTCCAGGCACCATTCTAAATGCTATACCTATATTAACTTTTTATTTCACACAACACCCCTGACTTAGTCTATTATTACTTATGCTTTATAGACAAGGAAACAGAGGTACAAAAATATTAAGTTATCTAGCTAGCACATGGCAGAGCTGGGATGTGATTCTATTTAGCCTTGATGCAAATTCCAAATCTTTAACAACATCATGATAGTCCTTCTCTTTCACATAATTGATTTTTTTTTTTTTTTTTTTTTTTTTTTTTTTTGAGATGGAGTCTCGCACTGTCTCCTGGCTGGAGTACAGTGACATGATCTCAGCTCACTGCAACCTCTGCCTCGTGGGTTCAAGCCATTCTCCTGCCTCAGCCTCCTGAGTAGCTGGGACTACAGGTGTGTGCCACCACACCCGGCTAATTTTGTATTTTTAGTAGAGACAGGGTTTCCACCATGTTGGTCAGGCTCGTCTCAAACTCCTGACCTCAGGTGATCCACCTGCCTTGGTCTCCCAAAGTGCTGGGATTACAGGTGTGAGCTACCGTGCCCAGCCTAGATATTTTACAATCAATCTTCCCATGGGAAATGCCACAATAAGCTCTTTTACTTATACCTACTATAGTTCACCTTTTCTATAACAGCTGATTCTACTTAAAGTATTTGAACGTGAAGTTTCCTTTTCTCGTGTAATTGTGTATTCATTTCCATTTAATCCTTTCTGTGAAAATCACAATGCATTAATTCTCTTGTGTGTTTCAGTGTTGTCAGAATCCTTGGCATGTGACCTCTAAATTACAGGGCTGTAATTTACTGTAAATAATTTACTGTAAATTAGCTGTAATAAACTACAGGGCTGTAGTTTATGTTCAAAATCTGATTTAAGGTTCTTTAAGCCTTCTTGGTTTCTCTGGAAATATGGATTTAATTCACCTGTAAGGGGTACCTAGAATCCTAGAATGTATATATATATATATTTGTGTGTGTGTGTGTGTGTGTGTGTGTGTGTGTGTATGTATGTATGTATTTTGAGATAGAGTCTCACTTTGTCATGCAGGCTGGAGTGCAGTGGTGCGATATTGGCTCACTGCAACCTCCACCTCTTGGGTTAAAGCGATTCACCTGTCTCAGCCTCCCAAGTAGCTGGGATTACAGGCACACGCCACCATGCCCAGCTAATTTTTG
The DNA here is from genome assembly GCF_003255815.1 of Theropithecus gelada. NCBI lineage: Eukaryota > Metazoa > Chordata > Mammalia > Primates > Cercopithecidae > Theropithecus > Theropithecus gelada. The sequence goes on along the minus strand of NC_037677.1, from coordinate 29,547,310 downwards.
TATTTTTAGTAGAGATGGGGTTTTGCCATGTTGACCAGGTTGGTCTCAGACCCCTGACCTTGGGTGATCCACCCCACTCGGCCTCCCAAAGTGCTGGGATTACAGGCATGAGCCACTGCACCCAGCTATATTTTTTAAATATCTGTATTTCTTTGAGTAATGGTTATATACATTTAAAGCCACACTTTCTTTGGATTTTCAAATTCTAGCAGCAGCTTGCTGGAAGAGTTACGTTTTTTAAAAAATGACCTAGCTGTATATTTTAGCAGGTACAACTATTAAATGTCTTCTTTGACATTTGGTTAGGTTGCTTCCAAGTGCCATTCACTTCCTAATTAGAAATGTCAATGTCTTCAAGATGCAAACTGGATAAAGCTATGCCCAGGGCTGAGAAGAGGTTTGCAAGTTGAATCAATGGCACAATTTTTAATTGAAGACCAAAGTCTTCAACCAGGTTCAACTCAGTCTAGCAAATTGAATTGTGCCACTCTGCTACACTGCAGACGTTAAAATTATTTCAAGCTCTGAAATTCTGATTTGATTTCATTATTCAAAATTGGTTAACGAGACTTATCAAAGTGCTGAAAACTGCATTATCTCTTGGTTCGTTTAAACTTTCTTCTCTTTGATAGAGTTAAGGTTGCTTAAAAAATATGTAAATATAAGTTCTTAATTGTGGATAATATTTAAAGTATTAGCACTCCAGATAAGCATGATATCCAATACAGGTGATAGCATTTTTATCATTTCTTCTTATTGCTGGGAATTTTATGAAACCTGAACTCTGAAAGACTGCATTCTTAAGTCAGAGGATGGTGTCCCCATCAAGGAGATGCCAAAGTTGATACATTAAGCAGTTTGAAGATCACGATTAAGTTAATTCAGAGGTACAAATCTGCAAGGTGATTGATTTCTAAGAACTAAAACAGATATACTTTGAATGAAGTCCTATGGAATGGCTGGTCTAAATTCTATTTCTGTTGTGTTCAGCTTCCTATTTCTGAAGATATTGTAAGACTTTTTCATCCCAAGATAAAATGTTAGAACATTATTCTGCCTTTTCCCTGGAATACTTCTAAGGTTATATTTTTATTACCATGTCTGTAGTGATAGATCAAGTATCTAGTCATTTATCATTCAGTCAAATTATTTTTTGACTTTCATACATAAACCATCAAAGCAATGTATCGTTCCCGTTTTTTTTTCTACTTTTCCTTGCTTTTTTTCATACACTTCTTTTGTGTAGCTCATAGTCCTATAAGCAAAGGGAAACTGTTATTTCATTTTGACAGGCTATTGAATATCTATCACTTTTTGTTTTTAAAACTGTAAAACATCTTGACATTTAGTTTTATGTTTTGCTTTATTTGACTACTTTTCATGACAGCAGTAACCCTATTCTAAGTGTATATGTATCATCATACTGAAAAGTTCTTCTACTTTACAATGTTAATTTGAAAATTCCCTGGAATTTAGGATTTCTCTCCCAAACTTTTATCTAGAGTTGTGGTTCTTAACATTTTCTGTACATTTACATCACCTGGTTCCAGTCTGAGATGTAATTGTTATTTTATTATTCCAGCTTATAAAATTTTCTACACTCAGACTGTTCTCCATAATAATTAAATATTAACCTCTAGGGCTGGAACCATAGCACCAATTTTTTTTAATTCCCAGATTATTCCAATGTTAGGTTGATAATAAATGGTCTGATTCAATGTTGCATAAATATTAAGAACCCTCAGAATCACTGTGGTGGAGAGTCTTGTTAAAATGCAAGTTCTGGGGTGAAGCCCAAACCTTTGCATTACATTTTTTACAAGTGCATTGATAATGCAGTTGCCACCAAGCCACAAACTACCCTTTGAGTATCAAGAGTTGAATGGATATTTGACCAAAAGAAGAACAACGTGTTTTACTCTGACTCCACCCATTGGTGCATTGGTCCTCACCTATACCTCCAGGCCCTCCTGGAACAGTATTTTAATTGGTGACAACAAGAAATTATCTCTATCTACACATAGAAAGTGCATCTTACTCTGCCGAGGAAAGGAATCCAAAAGCATTATATCCGTTATACCTCCTAAATCATGTTAATATAGCAAGTGAAAATGAATCCATTTAAGCCAAGCTTGTCCAACCTGCAGCAGCTATTGTTTGTGTCAGTGTATTTTATGTGTGGTCCAAGACAATTCTTTTTCCATTGTGGCCCAGGGAGGCCGAAAGATTGGACACCCCTGATTTAAGCTGTTGACAAATGTATTTGTTTTAGTAAAGATCGTTAGTATTTTGTATTTTGTTGAACCATATGAAATTGCTGATTTTTACAAAACACTTTGACCTAGAAAGGTTGCAATTTCATTGTTCAGCCTAGTAGCTTGACAAATTGTTGTCCAGCATAGGAAAATAAAAGAAAAAGAAAAATCACATCAGGATATGCTTTTTCCACTGTAGGTTAATTTGTAGCTAGAATGCGTAGTTAGAGTTTATGCTGCTGATAGAACATAGAACAAGATGATATAGCAGAGTGCCTCTTAGAAAATGCACACTGATGGTTTCCACGAAGTAGCTCGAAATGCACTTTCCATTTGCCATCAGCAAAATGCTTGACCACCTCCCTCTGGTGGATACCTACTTTCCTTTCCGTGCCCGCCTCCTGTCTCATTTTCTACCTGCCCTGTTCCTATCAGAAACCTGGACCAGGGAACTTCTACTGGAGGAAAGAAACTTCCATATTCCATTAGATTTTGGAATCTGAGACATATGAGGGGCTCCAGGAACAGGTTTTGTGTTACCCAATATTTCTTATGCGCCTTCTCAGTGTGTTCTCCATGTGTGAAGTGATTATTCTTTTTTAAACGTGAAATGTCTGTGATTATGGGAGATGGCCCTATACTACTAAAATATGTATGTCACCAAAATATTAATTAACTTTGATGCTGAATTGATTCAACTTGGTTTTATTTGCTTGAGAAACTTTTCTTCAACTATTGTGTGCCAGGCCATTGTTAGGTAATGAAGATGCAAAGACCTACACACTCTGATGCCTGTCCTAAAGAAGCAAGTGGCCTAATGGGATGACATAGAGAAGTAAATTGATATTTAAGTATTGTGTGAAGAGTGCAAAGATAGACTCAAGAAAAACTATAGAAGATACTATAGAGAAGAGGTATCTAAACAAAAATAACATTACAAGAATAGGTCATACTTGATCCAAGTTTTGAAGTATGGGTAGGATTTCTGAGAAAAGGGATAGAAGAAAATAATTTCAGGAAAGGGATTGACATAGAAAGAGGTTCAGAAGCATGAAACATCAAGATGTGGTTGGGTAACTCTATAGAGCTGCCAGATTTGATTTCCCTGGGGTAAAGATATATACATAGTACTCTATGGCTGGTGAGGCTGAGAAGGTGGGGCTTATTTCTCAGCCTCACCAGCCATAAAGTATCAAAATAAGTGGGGTGTCAGCATTCATAGTCTTTTATGCCAGGCAATGGAGTTTGAACTTTAACCTAGAGACCTTGGGAACCATTTGTGTCATTTTGATAAGGGAGTGTCAGGACATGTTTTACATGTTTAGTAGTTGACCCTTAAAGTATTGCAGGGAACAGGAGGGACCGGAGTAAGAATGAGAGGCCAGAAAATCTAGTTAGGAAGTTATACTAGTAATCCATAGAAGCAGTGGTCAGAGGCTAAAATAAAGTAGTAGTTGTCAATGGGAATAAAAAAGGAGAGTACACATGAGAAGTATTTACTAATGAAGTAGAAGCTACATAAGTTAATATCTGATTGGATGTGTGATTTACATCATAGGAAAATGACGAAGGTGGTTCCCAGGACATGGGTGTAAGTTATCTGGGTGGACAATGGTGCCATTGAATAGGAAATACAGGAAGAGAAAGGGGGTAAGCAATGAATTTAATTTGAGCATGTTAATGTTGACATCCAAATGAAAATGTCAGTAGATATTTTTCTATATAAGCCTGAAATTCACTTAGAAATGTAAGCATAAGATACAAATTTAGGCATCAGCAGCATATAAATGATAGTTGAATTTAAGGAGATGAATTAGGTGTGGGAGGACAGTATAAAGATGAAAAGAGTGGCCAGGCACGGTGACTCATGCCTGTAATCCCAGCACTTTGGGAGGCCGAGCCAGGTGGATCACCTAAGCCCAGGAGCTCAAGACCAGCCTGGGCAACACAGGGAAACCCTGTCTCTACAAAAAAAATAATAATAATAATACAAAAATTAGCCAGGCATGGTGGCACACACCTTTAGTCCTAACTACTGGGGAGGCTGAAGTGGGAGGATTGCTTGAGACTGGGAAGTCGATGCTGCAGTGAGCCATGATTGCACCACTGCACTCCAGCCTGGGTGACAGTGAGTCTTCAAAAAAAAAAAGAAAGAAGAAGAGAAAAGGAAGGAAGGAAGGAAGGAAGGAAGGAAGGAAGGAAGGAAGGAAGGAAGGAAGGAGGGAGGGAGGGAGGGAGGGAGGGAGGAAGGAAGGAAGGAAGGAACGGAGAGAGGGAGAGAGGGAGGAAGGAAGGAAGGAAAGGCCAAAGACTAGAGAGGGAATACAGGATTTAAGGTTCTGTGAATAAAATCAAGAGTGTCAGAGAGACAGCAAGAAAACAAAAAAAGTTTGGTATCACAGAAACCAAAGGAGAAGAAAATTTCAAGGAGGAAGTAGTGAACAGTGTCAATGTTGCAGACAAGTCAAGTTAAAAAACACACACACAGAAAAGTGACCATGAGATTTGGTGGCATAAAGACATTTATTGATCGTGACTGGATTGCATAACAATCCACCATTGTACAATCTCCAGGCAGAATTTGAAGATTCTGTGGACAATGAGGAAATTGGAGTCCCCAAGGACAGACTACTTTTTCAAGAAAAAGGGAAGAAGGGAAGTAGAGATTCTTAATTTTACCCATCACAGGTGCTGAGGAGAAACACCTCATAAAGAAGAAAAAGAGTCATGGAGTGAAGTGATATATCCACACGCATGGGTGGGGCCAATCAGCATGAATGAGGGTAGGGAGACAGGAGGGAGAAGTTCAGGGGATTTCGTCTGAGACCGCTGTTTTCTCTGTATAGTGAGACACAAGTAATATGGTGAGAGTGAGTGGGAAGAGGGCAGAGGTCACGGTGTTTAGGAGTTGAAAGACCCATAAAACATGAAATAGGAATGGGAAAGAAGCCAACTGCTAATGTGTAAAGGGCTCATCAGGGTGTGTTTGCAGCCTCCTAAACTTGGTAGCATTCCTTCAGGTTGTATGACTTCACCACTACATTTTGTTCACGTGTGCTTGAATTAGCCATGCGTATAGTTCATGTAATATGCCGATCCACTTTAAGCAAAAACAAAAAAAAAGGAATTGATGATGACGGTTGATGGGGAGAAAAGATATGCTAGTCTCAGAATGGCATAGTGCTTTAAAGACAGTTTAATCCATTAGATGGCCAATTTAGTTTAATCTTCTAAACAGCTAGGTTTTCAATGGCTTGCTGCTCACAGTAAGACTAATTTTTGCTTTAGTTTTATTCTTCAGAGCTCAAAATTATTATTTGTGCAAGCTTTTTAATGTAACTTGGGTAGTAAGGACAGCAGTTAATTATGTGAAACTAATTTATAACAGTTTTGTAAGCTACTGTGACCAAATATTACTTCAGTTACAGTAATAAATTAACAATTTGTTGGATAAAGTATCAGCCATAAGTGATTTTTAACACAGTTAACATACTCACCAACCACTAAAGGAAAAAAATGCAAAAACATACAGCTCAAAATTCATTGAAGGAATTTGAATGGAATTCTAAGAAATATTTGTTTAACCTGAAAAAGACAAGAGAGAAGGAACAAAGGACCATAAAACAGATGAACACAAAGAAAACAAATAGCTAAGTGGCAGACCAAATACAACCACACCAGTAACTATTTCAAATGTAAATAAAATAAGCATTTTTATTAAAAGCATAGGCTATCACACGGACTTTCAAGAAAGCCAGATCCAACTCTATGTTGTGTATAAGAAATGTACGTGAAAAATAAAGACAAAGATATAAAATGCTTCAAGATAAAATTATAGAAAAATATATACACTGCAAACATAACCACAGAGAATCTGAAGGTCCTATATAAATATCAAATTAAGTAGACTTAAACTAGATTTAAAGACAAGGAGAATTAACAGAGGAAAATATAAAAAGGTAAAAAAGGTGTCGGGCATAGTGGCTCACACCTGTAATCCCAGCACTTTGGGGGGCCGAGGTGGGCGGATTGCTTGGTCCCAGGACTTTGAGACCAGCCTGGGCACCATGGTAAAATCCCATCTCTACTAAAAATACAAAAAATTAGCTGAGCATGGTGGCGTGCACTTGCAATCCCAGCTACACGGGAGGCTGAGGTGGGAGGGTCTCCTGAGCTCAAGAGGTCCAGGCTGCAGTGAGTCATGGTCACACCAGTTCACTCCAGCCTGGGCTGCAGAGTGAAACCTTGTCTCAAAAAAAAAAAAAAGGAAAAAAGTGCCGGTTCATTAGGAACCATTATAATTTTTTTTTTAGAAAAAAAAAAAAAAAAAAAAAAACAAATTAAGAAGGATATAGATGTGAACAATACTGACAACCACTTTGTCATGATTGGTATTTATACAGCAGGGTTCCTGGAGGGTTTTTTTTTCAAGTCCGCATGAAATGGTCACCAAGGTAGACCATATGTTGAGCCATAAAAAATATTAAATTTCTAGATCGTGGTCTTATAGACTACATTCTCTGACTGCAAAAGAATCAAACGAGAAGCAGTAACAATATAATGTCTATTGATAAGAAAGTAGATCTTATATGTTCTCACCACACACAAAAATGATAAGCATATGAGGTGAATAGATATGTTAATTACCATGATTTAATCATTCCACAATGTGTGTGTGTATATATATATATATATATATATATATATAAAAACAAAAAATTATTTTGTGCACTGTAAATATATATAATTTTTATTTGTCAATTATGCTTAATGAAGTTGGGAGGAAAAATATGATATCTACAAAATCCTCAAATATGTGAAAAGCAAATCAAACTTGTTATATATATACATATATAGACACATATTGGCAAATATATGTAAATATTTGATATACATAAAATACATATTGAAGAAAAAAACTGTAAGGAAAATTACAAAATATTTTGATGGAATGATAACTGATACAAAATACCAAAATTTATAGAATGCTGCTAAAAAGTATTTAGAAGGAAATTTATGGTTTTAAATGTTTATATTAGAAAGGATTAGAAAGGAAAAAAGGTTTAAAATTAATAACTCAAGTGTCCAATTTAAGTAGATAAGTCAATTAAGATTGTCTCAAATTAATTGTGTCTAAAATTGTGATATTTTATTAAAAATATTAATTTTAAAAGAAGGAAATAAGAGTAGAAAAATGAAATAGAAAATAGAAGACAAATAATAGAGAATTTAACAGTCATAAGCTGCTTTTTTGCAAATTTTAATAACTTTAATATCTCTAAGAAGACTGATTTTTAAAAAATTATAAACATCAAAATTCAAAGCCAGGAGCTGGGCACAGTGGCTCATGCCTGTAATCCCAGCGCTGTGGGAGACCAAGGCAGGAGGATCACTTGAGCCCCGGAGGTGGAGACCAGACTGGCTAACATAGCGAGACTCTGTTTCTACAAAAAAATTAAAAAATTAACCAGACATAATGGCACATGCCTGTAGTCTCAGCTATGTGGGAGGCCCGAGTCAGGAGGATCACTTGAGCCTGGGAGTTTGACATGATCACCTCACTCCAACTCCAGCCTGGGTGACAGAACAGGACCCTGTCTCAAAAAAAAAAAAAAAAAAAAAAATTAAATTCTGTGTTCATCCAAAACTCTGTTAGGAAAATGAAAAAGCAGGTTACCGATAAGAGAAAATATTTACAGTATGCTTATGTTACAAAGGACTTGTATCCAGAAACTATAAATAACTCCTAAAAAGTAACAGTAAACAACCAAACCTGAATGGGATACCATATCATGCCCATTAGGATAGCTAAACACTACACAAGACTAATATTGATGAGAATATGGTGCACTTGAACTCTGTACATTGCTGATTGGAGTGTGATATTGTGCAATCACTTCAGAAAACTCTTTGGCAGTTTCTTATAAGGTTCTGGCCTTTTAAGTCAGAAATTCCACTTCTATGTATTTATTTAAAAAAGAAAACATGGGCCGGGCGTGGTGGCTCAAGCCTGTAATCCCAGCACTTTGGGAGGCCCAGGCGGGTGGATCACGAGGTCAGGAGATAGAGACCATCCTGGCTAACACGGTGAAACCCCGTCTCTACTAAAAATACAAAAAACTAGCCGGGCGTGGCGGCGGGCACCTATAGTCCCAGCTACTCGGGAGGCTGAGGCAGGAGAATGGCGTAAACCCGCGGGTGGGGAGCTTGCAGTGAGCTGAGATCCGGCCACTGCACTCCAGCCTGGGCGACAGAGGGAGACTCCGTCTCAAAAAAAAAAAAAAAAAAAAAAAAGGAAACCTGTCCACACACACAAAAAAAATTGTAAAAGAATATTCATAGCAACTCAATTCCTAATTGTCAATAACGACATAGTTCAGATGTTTATCAATAGAAGAATGAACAAATTGAGCGCATGTTACACAAATGATTACTATTCAGCAGAAAGGAAGTATGAACTACTGATACAGGCAGTAACACAGATAAGTCCTAAAACATTGTTAAGCAAAGGATGCCAGAGACAGTGGAGTACATGTAGTATGATTCAATTTATGTGAATTTCAAGTAAAATCAAGCTAATCTACAATAATGGAAATCAGCACAGTGGTTGCCTATACTGTGTTGGTCGGGGCTGTTAGGACAGACTGTAGGTGGAGACAAGAGAACTTTATGGGGGAATGGAAGTGTTTCATATGATTTGGGTGATGGTTACTTGGTATATACAGTTATAAAAATTTGGTAAATTGCACATTTAAAATTCCTGTATTTCAAACATGCAAATTTGGCCTCTGTAAAAATAAAAAAAAAAAGAAGAAAGAAAAGAGAGGCATTTTGATATGCTTTCATAAACTAGACATAGTTTTAAAAAATATTCCTATGAATAAATTCTTCCAGTCTTCTTAAAATTCTCAAAGCAAAAAAAGAAAAAAAGAAAAAAGCTTATCATTGGTAAACCAGCATCTTTAATTAGAAGGCATAAAATATAACATTTCTGATCATTTGATTCATGTTTTGCTTTAAAATATTCACGGAATCTTCCCATGTAGTTGATAATGATGATAAAATTATCTAGCAATTATTGGGCTATTAACGATATACCAGGGAATCTTCTGAGGGCTTTACATGTTTAACTAGCTTAATCCTCACAGCACCCTAAGAAGAAAGTACTATTTGTAATCCCATTTTACACTTGAAGTCTCAGAAGCCCAGGGATTTAAGTAATTTGTTCATAGTCACATAGTTTCTAAGGAATGTAGCTGGTCTATAATACCAAGGGCTCTAATTCCAGCATGCTCTGTGCTCCTTATCACCCTACTGTCCTGCCAGGAGGGTTGCTTCTAATATGGTCCAGTTTAGTATATAGTGATTTATTTGCTATTCTCCTATTAAAGCCATCCAGTGTGTCAAAAAAAAACAGCAGCACCAACTTTGCCTAATCATAGAGTTATTTTTATTTATTTTTTTTTTAGAGGAAGGCACGGTCTAACTCTGTCACCCAGGCTTGAGTGCAGTGGTGCAATCATGGCTCACTGCAGCCTGGAACTCCTAGGCTCAAATAATCCTCCCACTTCAGCCTGCTGAGTAGCTGGGACTGCAGGTGTGTACCACCATGCCCACCTACTTTTTTTAAATTAATTTTTGTAGAGATGGGATCTCACTATGTTACCCAGGCTGGTCTCAAACTCCTGGCCTCAAGTGATCCTCTGGCCTCAGCTTCACTAAGTGCCAGGATTACAAATGTGAGCCATCATACCTGGCCAGCAAATCACAGAGCTTTAAAGTCCAAGGGAATCTTAACTTCTTCTCTAATCCCATCCCCCAACACTTTGAGACCAAAGCCCTTGCAACTGTATACAACCTGTGGAAGTGTCATATGCCCACACAGCAGAGTCTGTTTGCAAAGGTGGTTTGGTGGAACAGGTTAGGTCAGGACCAGTGCGCACTCCCTGGACTAAACATGTTCTGTTCCACATTCAAGACATAGAGCTTTACATTTCAGGAGACTTGGTGCTCCAGTAGCTAAGGGGCAGTCAGTGTGATAAATACAGCTTTATAATGTCCATTCTCCTAAGCAGCGTGATTCTGTCTGTGTTAAAGGCAAGTATTGGTGCAAAGCAGTGAAATATAAATACCCTGTACAAGTGTTGCTCAGTGTTTTCACTTTTTTTTTCTTTCTGTCCTATGTGGCACAATTTATTAGTTCTCGTAATACAAACTAAAATGAAATTCAAAGCTCTACCGAGCTGTTGTTTTTGTTATTTTTTGTCTTCGGCGTTTCTTTCTTTCTTTTCTTTTCTTTTTTTTTTTTTTTTCCGGCTTCTGATTCTGTCTCCCTGAGCTACACAGCACACACATAGAATTCTGCTCATTTACTTTCCTGGAGAGCTATAATATGCATCAAACCACAGCAAATAGCAAAAGGATTGTGTGGTTGTTGAGAACATCAGTGTCTAAGGTTCCAGTACTGAGGCACACACACACACACAGGCTACCAGCAACTAAATTAATCCCTGCTTCCTTGGGAGATCCAAAGGTTTTTATTAACGTTATGCGTAAATTCAGACACCAAGGAACTTGAGGTTGGTTTAGTATTCTGCAGTTTTCCAAAGAAGCTGCTTACAGATAACCACTGAAGGGTTGATCTTATTCAGATAGGCTACTAGACCTCAGAAGCTAGGCTTTTGTTTTTCAAATAGTGGCTGTGGATTCTATATCCCATGTCCAAGCTATTGTTTGGGACAACATGTTTCCCTTCGGGTGGTTGCAAGTACATGAGAGGCTGATCTTGGCCTTTCCGCTTGAAAAACTATTCACTGAAAAGTCCTTGCTTTCACTCGCCATGCCCCTAAGCTTCCGTGAGGTAATGGATTCCTTCTTTCCATGAATAATTTCAAGAAGTTCTCTCATTGCCCTGGTAGTGCAGCCATGATTGAGAAGAATAAGGGTAGTAATCAACAGAATATTAATGAGAGTTAATAACAGTATTAACAATAATACTAAAGAATCAATATAACAAAGTATACTAATCAGTAGAGTAACAAGTAGTATGAGTGGCACTAACAACATTAGCACAGCCATTCCATTGAGGATTTATTATATTTTAAGCACCATGCCAACCACTTTATAAGCATCCTCTCAGATCTTCACAACCATCAGGAGATAGCTCTTACTATTATATCCATTTTGCAGAAAAGAAGACAGGATTGAAGAGATGCTGGTCCTTGAGGTCCAGCAATGTGAGATCTGATGTTATTCTTGGAAACCCCCAAGGTTCCATATTTATGTTAGTCCAGTGGTTTACACACAAATCTGTCTTTCTACACCGATAGGAACAGAGTGAAGGGGATTTTTCTTCCATGTTCAGGAAACTTGATGGATTTGATAAGTAGTAAACATTCATCCTTATCCTATCAGGTTATGCATATAAATGATCTGTTTGAACGTAAGTGACTATTCTGAAATTGACAGAATAAATGGCACGAAGAGTCACTCTGTTCTGTACCTCCAAACCTTGAAAGTGCTTTGTTGGCCTATTTTCGGTATTCCATAGTCACTATGAATATCCTTGTTAGGAAAACTATACTACGTTTTTTCTGTAGTTAGAATCCCTAATATCTTTACCATGCAAGGGCTCGGCCTGAAATTAAAAGAGAAAATAGTTTATGAACCCCTTTGGTTTCATATTTAGCTGAAAATTTTAGGTACTAGGATTGTTTTTCCCCTGTGGATTCTTTGGTAGAAGACGAGACACATTTTATTTTTATTTTTCAAAAATAATTTTTGGCCGCACTCAGTGGCTCACGCCTGTAATTCCAGCATTTTGGGAGGCCGAGGCAGGTGGATCACCTGAGGACAAGAGTTCCAGACCAGCCTGGCCAACATGGTGAAAGCCCCTGTCTACTAAAAATACAAAAAAAATTAGCTGGGCATGGTGGGACGTGCCTATAGTCCCAGCTACTCGGGAGACTGAGGCAGGAGAATGGCGTGAACCCGGGAGGCGGAGCTTGCAGTGAGCCAAGATCGCATCACTGCACTCCAGCCTGGGTGAAAAAGCGAGACTCCGTCTCAAAAATAATAATAATAACAATAATTTAAAGATATATTTTAAATAGAGAAAAATGAAAACTTGATATACAAAGCTGATGTTAGGAAAAGTTTAGAAGTTAGGTGTCATAAAGATCTTGACTGCTGAAAACATATGCATAGGCAGATTATTACAAAGAAGAGCACATACACATACAAAAAGTGAAAAATGATAATGGGTTATTCCAAATATTTATTTTCGGTCTTATTTGTAGTATATATAAATACCATAAACCTTCTCTTTTTTCAATTTTTTTCTTAAAGACAGGGTCTCGCTCTGTCACCCAGGCTGGAGTGCGGTGGCAGGATCAAAGCTCACTGCAGCCCTGATTCTTAAAATTTTCCCTTTAAGATATTTGCACATACACATGCATAAAAGCACCGATCTTTGAATGAGACTAGAATCAGCCTATCATTTGGTAACTGTTATCCAAAATCCCTCATTTGGATAGAATTAAGTATTCCTTTTAATATTATTTCATAGAAATTTTATTCAGCTTCATTTTTCCAAGATAAAAGGTAAGGGATTATCAGGTTGTTGTTTTTTTAAAGGATATTCATAGTCTAAGATCTTCCAGCCCAGAACATTTTATATATTTCCCTGAATGAATTTCACAGCTGCCGACAGTAGGACAGACTGTAAAAGGAAAGCTGCCCTTGCCAGATATTGGTCTCACCATACATAATGCCCTTAGATGTGTTTTGTGCACCTGCTTTTATATCTTTTCACAGTGATTACCCAAATCCCTTCTACAGCAATGTCTTAACATGAATTGTGAATGTGTTGTCACAGTGATGCCTAATATGAATTAGGTACACCTTGTATAATAGTTTCAATCCATTCCAATACTAGAATAATATTGACAAGCTGGTAAGCATTTAAAAAATAGCATCACTCTGATTAAGAAAATGAAAGAACTAAGAGGATTATGAAAAATTACAAAAGACTTAAAACACCAGAAGAAACTCTGAATGAAGTCAAAGTCGTAATTGTGTATATAGAAAGTTAAAGAGGTGAGAGAGAAAATAAATGAGCTACAAAATGAGATCAGTTGCAAGGGAAACTTACAAAGGGAAGTACAATTCACTTAAAACTTTTATCATTTGATTTTCCTTCGTTACATGGCTTTAGCTTGTAAATGGGTTAGGTACTATTCCATGGGGAAAGGCATGTCTATGTGCGTTTTTAATCCCAAAGCGGAACACTAACATTTTAAGCATTTATAGTTTAACTTTATTCTGAAGCTTTAAAAGAGTACATTTTGGCATCATCTGCGTAAGATTTATGAATTTTGAGCAAATTTGTGCATGACTCTGTCCAACCCATCAGCCTCTCTGTCCCCCAAAGGATATTAATATATTATGGAATTTATGGGCTGTAGTTTTTTCATTTTAAGCCCAGGAGAAGAGTTAGTTCTAAAGTGAATAAAATTTCAGACAAAGAATATTTCTGTTTTAGTTTTTTCTTTATTTCTCGACTTTAATTGTTGGCAGTATTTAATAGTAGGTACAGATCATTTTGGCAATGCATTAAAATATTTTACCATATTGGAGAATTATACTTCTAAATACAGAATATCAATGTCATATGCATGTAAATCCTAAGAGAAAATAACAGTCATAGAAACAGCACAGAGACATAGAGTTTTAACATTAAATGCTACACTTTGAAAAAATAAATAAATATGTGTATACACATATATACATATATAGAGAGTTTTAACATTAAATGCTACACTTTGAAAAAAGTAAATAAATATGTGTATACACATATATACACACATATATACACATATATATACATATATATGTAACATTTTCTTCCTTTTTCGTCCTATCTTCTTTTTTCCTACCTCCTTTTCCTTTCATCTTTCCTCTTTCTTTGTTTTCCATGATTCATAGACTGCTCCAAATTAAACACATTGACGTGAGGTCTTGAATATTTTCTAGTATGTACTTAATATATTTTAAAAATATGTTGTCTTGGCCAGGCGCAGTGGCTCATACCTGTAATTCCAGCACTTTAGGAGGCTGAAGCACATGGACCACTTGGGGTCAGGAGTTCAAGACCAGTCTGGCCAACAGGGTGAAACCCCGCCTCTCCTAAAAACACAAAAATTAGCCAGGCGTGGCAGCCTGTGCCCGTAGTCCCAGCAACTCAGGAGGCTGCGACAGGAGAATTGCTTGAACCCAGGAGGCAGAGGCTGCTGTGAGCCGAGATCACGCCACTGCACTCCAGCTTGGGCAATAGTGAGAGCAGACAGAGACTCCATCTAAAAAAAATATATATATATATACACACATACACACACACACACACACACACATATATATATGAGTGTGTATATATTGTTTTTGCTATTATGGTAGCAAAAATTTTCCCAAAAATAGCAGATTGCTTTCATAGAATTGACAGTTCTTACAGTCTTCTCTGTGTCTAAATATTGATCTGCATTTCATAAAGCGTTGAAAAGTAAGGACACTCACTGGGTCAGATTAGAGTATATTATATTGAATACTATTGATTTTCTCTGCTTCATTTATATATTAAAAATATCTTAAGCACAGTGCAAAAAAGGCCTTTACTTTGGAGATTTTTAAAGTATATTCCTGTATTTCCTTTTTTGGCTTGGAGACTCTTTTATGGCTTCTTGTTGCCTGTTATTAATTCCTCTTATTTTAATACACAAGGTAAGGCTTTACAAAGACTAAAGATTTGAATTCTTCTGTGTGTTATGTTTTACTAAGCGTGTGAGAAGGATGCTTGTTTAGTTTTTGTTTGCTTTTGGACATGAATGACAGCTCATAAGATGTTTGTATGAATAGAGGAAGAGTTTAGGTCTTAAGACTAGATTCCTTCTCATGTTTCTTTAATTTCCCCTAAAACCTACTAGACTCTGATGAGCTTTGTATTAGTCCATTTTCACACTGCTATCAAGAACTCCCTGAGATTGGGTAATTTATGAACAAAAAAGGTTTAATTGACTCAGAGTTCTGCACGGCTGGGGAGACCGCAGGAAACCTACAGTCATGGCAGAAGGCGAAGGAAAAGCAAACACCTTCTTCACAAGGTGGCAGGACAGAAAGAGAAAGAAGGGGGAAGTGGCACTTTCAAACCATCAGATCTCACGGGAACTCACTGTCACAAGAACAGCATGGGGGAAACCACCCCTGTGATCCAATCACCTCCCACCAGGTCCCTCTCTCAACACATGGGGATTACAATTCAAGAAGAGATTTGGGTGGGGATACAGAGCCAAACCATATCAAGCTTACTGAGAAGTTTGTCCCTGAAGCAAGTTCAGAATTCTCTTTGACATACTTCTATCTGCCAATTTAAAAGAACGATCAGTCGAGCCACAGATTGACATCTTAGTTTATTATATTTTTTGCAGGAGGGAAATGAGTATGCTCAAGCAGTCTTCCCTTGAGGTGAATGAACTAAACTTCAGTTATGGGAATTAGTAAGCATTTACGTTTTCTAAATTTCAGTTTTGCATTTGTGGTGCCTATTTTTTTTTAACTTTTATTTTAGGTTCAGGGGTACCTGTGTAGGTTCGTTTTATAGGTAAATTATCACAGGAGTTTATTGTACAGATTATTTCATCACCCAGGTAATAAACATGGTACCCAATAGGTAGTTTTTTCATCCTCACCCTCCTGCCTCCCTCTACCCTCAAGTAGGCTCTGGTATCTGTTGTTCCCTTCTTTGTGTCCGTATGTACTCAATGTTTAACACCCACTTACGAGTGAGAACATAATGTATTTGGTTTTCTGGTCCTGTGTTAGTTTGCTTAGGACAACGACTTCCACCTCTTTCCATGTTGCTTCCTTCAAAGAATAGGATCTCATTCTTTTTCTATGGCTGCATAGAATTCCGTGGTGTATATGGACCACATTTTCTTGATCCAGTCTACCGTTGATGAGCATTTAGGTTGATTCCATGTCTTTGCTATTGTGAACAGTGCTGCAATGGACATAATGTGTCTTTATGGTAGAATCATTTATATCCTTTTGAGTATATACCCAGTATACTCTAAATTCTGTCCACAGATCTCCATAAATATGCAAAATCTGTACAATTTGATCAAGCATGATATTAAACTGAAAACCAAGTAGTGAAAGAATTTAAAATCAAAGCATATCAATGGAATGCTTCCTGCACCTTCAGATTTAATGACCTCTAATTAAGCCATCGTAATACCTGCCAATATACACTCACCTAAAGCCCATAGAAAGAAGCCGGAACAGAGATGCTTGTACTGTGAAGGAAATTGTAGAATCATTGCAGTAGCCAAAAAAAAAAAAAAAAAAAAGGTTAAATAATACGAGAGTAGAAAAATGCTTTCTCCAAAACTATGTGTGCAATTTTGGTCACTCCATTCGGATGGTCACTCTAAAGCATTTTGAAATAGTCATTGGTATGTGACACAAAGAAACTCTTGTAATATTTTGGAATTGTGTATGCTACATTTTTCCTTAAATGACTTGCTCTGTTAGAACAAATCAAGTCATGTTATACTCATAGATCTGGAAATATTTATTTTGTCTTCTGGTTAGTATTGAGAATCCATGAAAGCTGTTTATTTTATTAAAATAATCATCATCCAAAAATGTCATTAAATGGTTATTTGGCTAGGAATAAACTAGACTGTACAAATTGCATTATTAGATATGGCCGCAGTGTCTTGGCATCTAAAACAGAAATGTAAAGAAACATTTTTAAAAGGAGATAATATAACTAAATTATTATTGGAAGTATGAATAAATAATAATTGTGAGAGTATTTATGTCTAAATAAAGGTAGTGAGGTTTACCACACTCAAGGTGCAAATCTGGTTCTGACTGTTATATTCCAAAGATTGGCAATTTATGTACTGCAAGACAAAAATAATTTTATTTCTGACAAGGACTCTTATTTAGTAAAACATGACCCTTGCACTCTTCTTTCTTCCTTCCTGGGAAGGGCTGCCTCCTTAACAGGTGCTGGTCCTCCAGCCCATTTGGGAAGTAGCAACCTGAGGTTGCTCACAAATACCTTAATCTTCCCTGTCCATTCCTGCATACACAAAAGAAGTAAGACTAATTCAGGTGCAGTGGCACATGTCTGTAATCCCAGCACTTTGGGAGGCTGAGGCAGGAGGAATACTTGAGCCCAGGAGTTCAAGACAAGCCTGGGCAACATAGTGACAATCTGTCTCTACAAAAAAAAATTAACCAGGCATGGTGGCACATGCCTGTAGCATCAGCTACTTGGGAGGCCAAAGCAGGAGGATCACTTGAGCCCAGGAGTTCGAAGCTGCAGTGAGTCAAGATCACACCACAGCACTCCAGCCTGAGTGACAGCAAGACTCTGTCTCAAAAATAAAAAAATAAAAGAAGAGGAAGTGAGGCTGAAATTTGTGAGGCTAAAACTTGGCATGCTATGTATAAAGGACTGTTTATGATGGCAGATACTGACCTAAAACCCAGCCCAAAGACAAACCCCAGAAATAGAATCAGACACTGAATGGTTGGATAGATGGATGGATGGATGGAGAAAGGGAGGATAAAAAACAGCAGAAAGGAGAGGGATGGAGGGATGGAAAGACGAATGGAAGAGGGAGGGAAGGATTTGAAGAAACAGTCAAAGCTTTGTTTTTGAGTCAAGTAGATATTTTTGCTACATTTCTCCTAAAGCCACATTTTCAATTAATCCTGTTTTCCCAGGAAAGCAATGTGTCATACTCTTATAAAAAATAAGAAAATAGCCAAGCCCACAAGATGCAATAATACAAGCATACTTAAGGATGAGGCCAAATTTTTAAAAGCAACACATGTTAAGGGCAAAAACACAGTTTATATATTGTCATGAATCCGACTGTATAATTTGCCTCAACCTGCCTCATATAAAAAGTACGATAATAATATAATATCTCAATATTCATTAAGTGCTTATTATGAGTCACATACTCTCCTAAGAACTTTATATGTATTAAATGTGGAATTCTCATATCAACCCTGTGGGGTAATTACTGCTATTGACTGCATTTTGGAGATAAGGCTAACTGAAGACCAGACAGATGAGGTCATTTATTATAGCCTCACTTGATTTTTATTGGCAATGTGGTCATTCTAATACTGTAACCTATTTCCAAAAGCCTTTATTTTTATCTTTTTCCTTCCTCTCTGTTCCTCCTCCCTTCTCACCAAATACAGATGAAAATGTTTGTGATGGCAGATACTGAGCTAAGACCCAGCCCAAAGACATAGCCTCTGTCATCTTGGAGGTGTAATGTTAATTCTTTTTTGTAAGGTTTAGTCTCGCTCTGTCGCCCAGGCTGGAGTGCAGTGGCAGGATCTCGGCTCACTGCAACCCCCGCCTTCGGGTTCAAGCAATTCTCCTGTCTCAGCCTTCTGAGTAGCTGGGATTACAGGCACCCGCCACCACGCCTGGCTAATTTTTTGTATTTTAAGTAGAGACAGGGTTTCCACCATGTTGGCCAGCTGTTCTCAAACTCCTGACCTCAGGTGATCCACCTGCCTCGGCCTCCCAAAGTGCTGGGATTACAGGCGTGAGCAACCACGCCCAGCTCCAGTGGTAATTCTTTAACTGTTTTTCCCATTAGTTTTTCTTTGCTTGAAGTTACCAGATTCTTTTCAGAATTATTTGCTAGAAGAACTCACAACATGAAATAAGAGGAAATAGCAGGACCTATGGCCCAGTGTTCATTGAGGAGGCATTGATCAGAGGTCCAGAATTCAGACATGGAGGCCAGACTGCTAGTGTGTGAGCTCAGTTTTACCTTAATAGTTTTGCAACCCTAGCTCATTTTCTAATTATCCTGTGCCTCGACTTCCTTATTATAAAACAGAAATAATAGTAGTGCTTACCTCTTAGGGTTGTTGGTTGGGTACTTGCAAAGCAATACAATGATCCCTGGCACAGTGTAAATGAGCTATTATATAATGAATTACTCTAAATTTGATCTTCTTTCACTAATGAATTTCTGTTACATAAGGGAAATCTTTAGAATTTTCAGCCTTACTAGATTTGGAGAAGGATTACTGAACACCAACCGCAGTTCTCAAGCAAGGAGTTAACGAGAGCAATAAAAATGTAGAGGGGAGGTAGAAAGAATTAGGAGGTCATGTTTCTCCACTTTATCTGGAATTCCATTCGTTCATGTGGACCACACATTGTGATAGACATCCATGTTTGGTTTTTCTTTAAAAAAATGTAAAATGAAAGAAAGAAATCAGTGCTTATTAAACGAAGTTTAATAGACAAAAAAATGTTTACAACATAGAGGCAAAGGGTAAAAATAACAAAGAGGTAAATTGTTCTTGAAAGTATTGAGGCCGGATGCAAAGGCTCACGCCTGTAATCCCAGAACTTTGGGAGGCTGAGGTGGGTGAATCACTTGAGGTCAGGTGTTCAAGATCAGCCTGGCCAACACGGTGTAACCCCATCTCTACTAAAATTACAAAAATTAGCCAGGCGTGGTGGCGGGCGCCTGTAATCCCAGCTACTCAGGAGGCTGAGGCAGGAGAATTGCTTGAACCTGGGAGGTGGAGGTTGCAGTGAGCTGAGATTGCACCACTGCACTCCAACTTGGGCCTGAGTGACAGAGCAAGATTCCCATCTCAAAGGAAAAAAAAAGAAAGAAAGAAAGAAAGAAAGGATTGAGAAACTTTTGTTCATCTTAAAGAATTATCTCATAATTCAGAATACCAGTCATATGGTGCACTTAAGATATAGTTACTGCTGTACATAATTCAGGAAGATCTCTAAATGCCTGAGTAATCATCAACAATTACAGAATTTTAGTAAAAGAAGACTTTAGAGATTAGTTGTATTTGGCTGGCTGGCTTTGGTTAGGATAGTTATTACTTTAGAAATTTAATTCCTCCCTTTGCTAACTCAGAAAAAAAAAAATGTGTATTACAGTGAAAAGCATCTCAGTAAAAGTTAGAGGGAATGATACTGTTCTGGGGTGTTGTGGAATGTTTTCCTTTGCTGTGACGTTCCCTTCAGATAGTGATCAAAACTATTTGAGGGTCATTGAGCATCCATCTGTTACACTTTTAAAAAGTATTTTTGCTTAAAACAGATTTTTCACAAATTTTGCTTGGAGTTCATGTACAAACTTTCTGAAAATGCTTATGTAGCTTACCAAAAGATGTCCAGTACTCTTGAATTTAAAATTTCCGTGAGAGGAGCTTTCAAAATTAATCAGTTTTTCCCTAGGTAACTTTGTTGGTTTAATGAGAAAAATCAAAGTTAAATTTAGTGTGTAGTTAATTAGAGTTTGAGGTATCCCACAGTACTTTGAGAATAAAAAGTATTCATTTTGCTTATCCAACTAGAAATTTTAAAACACAGGCCAGGCGCAGTGGCTCATGCCTGTAATCCCAGCACTTTGGGAGGCTGAGGTGGGCGGATCACCTGAGGTCAGGAGTTTGAGACCAGCCTGACCAACATGGTGAAACCCTGTCTCTACTAAAAATACAAAATTAGCCAGGCTTGGTGACTCACACCTGTAATCCCAGCTACTCAGGAGGCTGAGGCAGGAGAATCACTTGAACCCAAGGAGGCAGAGGTTGCAGTGAGCCAAGATCATGCCATTGCACTCCAGCCTGGGCAACAAGAGTAAAACTCCATCTCAAAAAATAAAAAATAAAAATAAAACACAGTGATAAATGTATTTTTACTCACGAATCCTGTGGATTCTTCATTGCCCATATGAAGAGCACCTCACCTGTAAAATTGGTGTTGTGGAAAAGTTGTCCAGGAAGTAAAGATCCAGTCGTACTTTATTAAAAACATAAATATCTCCTTAGATGAAAATGCAAACTTAAGGGTAAGCTCATGACCGTCCTGACAGCTGGGATGTTCTTTCAGCTTCTACAGATGACAGTGCAGCTGAGAAGAAAGGGGGAACCCTCCACGCTGGCCTCATCGTTGGAATCCTCATCCTGGTCCTCATTATAGCCACAGCCATCCTTGTGACAGTCTATATGTATCACCACCCAACATCAGCAGCCAGCATCTTCTTTATTGAGGTAAGTGTTGAGTTGAACACGTGAAAACCACGCCAGTTGATGAACTGTATCCGTTTGCTAATACCACCTGGATTTAATATTTACCGCATGATTTCTCCATTTTTCAGTTTCGAGGTTTCTGATTTCACACACATGGATGCTCTCACCCATGCACTCTCGTACATATTGATAGATTGCTTTCAGATGATGGGTTCAGTTACCTTATCTCTGGAGCTTTTAAAGACATAAACTATCCTGTCTTTCTGAGATCTAAAAGAAAATGGGAACCATACTTTTTGGTCCTTTTACACCAAGTATGTTAACCAGCTGCTCTCCTTGTCCTAGGAGGAAATACTACGTATCTGGGAGGCTAAAGACTTAGATTAAGTCACTTGCTCAATGAATGCTAATTGAGTATTGGCTGTGTGCATGATACAATATGATGGGCCTCTTCTCAAAATGCTCACAAACCGTTTGGAAAAAATATGGTTTTCACCACAAAATGACAGATATAAAAATAAAATAATGGTATATGCTGTTGCCATTTTGCATAATGTGTGTATATTTGTACATTTATATATAAATGCACAGACACACATATCCACACAGACACGGAACGAGAGCACCATACTGAATAAGTGTTATGTCTTCATGTACAGAATATAGGTTTGGTGCCAGTGCTGAGGAATAAACAGGTGGGAAGGCAAGGGGCTGTGCATAAGGAGCTATGGCTAAGCCCTGGGGTCTAAAAGGCTGAAACCAGGAAGCCTGGAGACCAGTGGATACAGTCTGTGCGTCTGTCTGTGTGACCAAGTCATCTCTGTCCTCCAGAAGGTTGGGTTTCCTGGGCCCCATGCATATGATGCAGTTTTTTCTTGTTTTGTTTTGTTTTGTTTTTTGTCGTTGTTGTTGTTTTGACAGAGTCTCACTCTGTCGCCCAGGATGGAATGCCATGGTGCAATCTCGGCTCACTGCAACCTCTGCCTTCCAGGTTCAAGCGATTTTTGTGCCTCAGCCTCCTGAGCAGCTTGGACTACAGGCAAGCACCACCACACCCAGCTAATTTTTGTATTTTAGTAGAGACAGGTCTTCACTATGTTGGCCAGGTTGGTCTCAAACTCCTGACCACAAGTGATCCTCCCGCCTTGGCCTCCCAAAGTGCTGGGATTACAGGTGTGAGCCACCATGCCTGGCCACATGTGCACCTTTGACTCTCACATCTGAATGGAACCACTCCTCTTCCAGCACCAAATAAAACTAGAAATACTAAAGCAATAAAGGAAATCTTCTCTTGCAGAATTTCAAACACAGAATTAGAATTATTCATTGTATGACACATGGAAAGGTTGCTTGGAATTATGGTCACTTGTTGAGTGAGAAATTATAATGCCTTTTAAACTATGGAGTTAAAATTACCTATCTCCTTATAATGGGGAGAGGTGAATAAATGCAAATCAAACAATTGCTTAAACGTCCTAGATGGCTCACAACTGTCTGTAGAAGAAAGTGCCGTCTCCTTTTCCTTCTTTGGGGGCTCAAGGCCTTGGCACTCTCAATCTTATGTGTCATTTCAATCTTTATTCTCTTGGCTCCCTAATCTGGAGTTGGCATTTCTGTCAAATTTCATGCTTTGTCTGTCTCTGTACACAGCCCAAATTCTGCATGTCACAAAAACATTGCTCATTCTAGTTCCTCCATCAAAAATTCTTCTTGGTCAGGTACAGTGACACATCTGTAATCCCAGCACTTTGGGAGGCTGAGGCAGACAGATTGCTTGAGCCCAGGAGTTTGGGACCAGCCTGGGCAACATGGTGAAACTTCATCTCTAAAAAAAAAAAAAAAAATAGAAAAAAATGAATGGGGCATGGTGGCGTGTGCCTGTAGTCCAAGCTACTTTGGGGGCTGAAATGGGAGGATTGCTTGAGCCCAGGAGGTCAAGGCTGCAGTGAGCCATGACTGTGCCACTGCATTCCAGCCTGGGTGATAGAGAGGCCCAGTCTAAAAAAAAAAAAAAAAAAAAATCCTCCACTCCCATATTAGTTCTTGAATTCAGAAGCCAAAAGGCCTTTGATACCGTGTACCCCATAAGCTTCTTTAGACCATCTTCCTGCTCGGCATCTGGGTATAATCTCTTTCTCTTCTGAAACTCTATCTACAGGGATACACCTCTACCTTTCTCTGACATTCATCTTTCTGTTTTGCACTAGAGTTCAGTATGCGCATGATTTATTCCACCCTGCAAAACTTGTAAGTGCCTTAAGATTTGGATTAAATCACTTACGTTTCCTTTGAAAAATAGGGATTCTGCCAATATTTCCTGGAAAAACGTTCATAATAAATATCCTAGGACATTTCAGACTTCCAGTGAAATTTCATATAAAACATATTTCAGAAATGGCATCTTCATTTGATTCAGTAATTGAGATATTATCAGGCATTGCCTTGAATTGAAAATCTGTTATTAAGTTCTGTTAATGTGCTTGTTTTTCTCGGAAGAAAGTAGACAACCTTCTCAAAGTTACAAATGCATTCTTCAAAGAGCTGCTGAGTGACAAGCTAGAAAGCCTCAGGGACTAGCCAGACCTCAGGCTGCTGCTACTGCCGTAACCCCCTCACATGTTTAAGCCTTTTCAAACTGTGCAGTTTATTTTCTGACATAGTAAAAAAGAAGACACTGTGAATATCTGATGGTGTGGTATTAGCGGCAAATTGCACAGTATGAAAGATCTAGTTAAAGCTGGTTCAAAGCAACCCCCGTATGACTGCAAAAATAGTGGAATATTGTTTTGAGTATCAGTCTCATTGTCTTATGTCTCAGAGCCTGTACGTCCATATGTGTGGAGTGTTTGCATATGTATACATACACATGTATTTATAGAATATGAGAGCTAGATGGAATCTTAGAGATAATTTAGCTCTATACTCTCCTAACACAAAAGGAGACTGAGTGAGGCTGAGAGGGGTGGAATGACTTATCCAAGGTCAAAGAGCCATAGTTCTAAGAATAACTCTTTCTTCTTTTCACGTGTAAGCAAAGCAGAGTCACTCAGCAGGTCTCCCAGCTTTTCTCCTCTTGACTTTTTTTCCTTCCTGTGGAGTCAATTGCCAGAGTCTGCTTAAATCTCTACCTATCTGACACGCTGCTGGGGTCATGCGGCTCACAGTGGCTGGGCAGCAGCTGATGTTTGGAGGTGATAGTCATAACTTTACTATTATTAAAACTGACCACTGTTTGCAAAATCAAAACAGATCCACGATGACCATTCTGTTTGTGATATGCAGACGTGTAAATTTGAAGATTTTAAATTATTAGTCACATTAGAATTGTTGTTGCATAAATGAGGGAACTGAATATAACAACATTTTTTTCATTGCCTTTGATGTTCCATACTATATTCCTATCTACTTTTGAAATGAAATTGATGTGCTTTCTTCTTTTATGAAAATGATACCATTCTTTAGAGAAAATTGAGATAATGCAGAAATGTAAAAGGAAGAAAAAAGAAAGTCATTTATAGGTTCCAGCATGCAGAATTGATGACTATTAATAGTTTCATTTATTTTCTTCTGGAATTTGTGTGTACATAATTTGATGTTTGCCCATTTAATACAGTGGTGATTTCACTGTAATACACATAGGTATTCTTTTTTAAATAACATTTTTCTGTTTTATTATGATGGCTTTGTAAACATAATTTTAATGTTTGTATTCTGTTCTATTCAACATTTGTTCAATAGTTTTATACTGACTGCCTCTTATGCAGTCAAGTGGTAACTCGGAATACACTGAGAGCCTAACATGTGCCTACAAGTCAAAAAGGACCTGTTTCATTCAGATGAAGACTGTGTGTTAGTTTTCTACTGCTGTTGCAACAAATTGCCACAAACCTAGTTACTTAAAATAACACACACTTGTCTTACAGCTCTGGAGGTCAGAAGTGCTAAAATCAGGATATTGACAGGGCTGGTTCCTTCTGGAGGTTTCAGGGCTTAATCGTTTCCTTGCCATTTTCAGCTTCTACATGCTGCATGTGTTCCTTGGCTCATGGTTTCTTCTCATATCATTCCAACTTCTGTTCCCACTGTCACATCTCCTACCACGAACGTTGGCCCTCCAGCCTCCTTGTTGTAAGGCCCCCTTGTGACTACATTGGGCTCACCTGGGTAATCTAGAATAATCTCTGCATCTCTAGGTCCTTAACTGAATCACATCTGCAAAGTTCCTTGTAAGGTAACATTGACACCTTTTGGAGATTAGGACGTGGACATGTTTGGGAGGCCATTATTCTGTTGAGCACAGAGTGTGTCAAATGTGAGATGCATCGCACACTTCCAATTAAACTGTAACACACCCTTGACTATAAGATATGTCCCAGTTTCAGTTATTAAAATGTAACCCAATGGATATCTTGAATATTTCACAGTGAAATCCAGACTTCACTAAACACTTGTATGAGTTAGTTCCTGTGCTAAACACTGTATATAATGTGATGAAATTGAATGACTCTAGGCTGGGAGCAGTGGCTCATGCCTATAACCCCAGCATTTTCGGAGGCCGAGGCAGGCAGACCACTTGAGGTCCAGAGTTTGAGACCAGTTTGGCCAACATGGTGAAACCCCATCTCTACTAAAAATACAAAAATTAGCCAGGCATGGTGGCACGCGCCTGTAGCCCCAGCTACTCGGGAGGCTGAGGCAGAAGAATCACTTGAACTTGGGAGGCGGAGGTTGCAGTGAGCCAAGATCGCACCACTGCACTCCAGCCTGGGTGAACGAGTGAGACCCTGACCCTGTTTTTAAAAAAAAAAAAAAATTCATGACTCTGCCTTTGAGTGTATATATCAGAGCTCATGCACCCAGTGTCTTATCACAGAGCAATGCGGCTCTTCCTACTTTTTCTTATTTTTAATCATCCCCATTATAAACATATTAATAGTAACAGCCAACACTTATCAAATATACTAATAAAGTGATTGACACTTATTACCTCATTTAATCCTCATGAAGACCCTGTGTGATACAAAGGTTATCTTCATCTCATAGATGAGGAAGCTGAAGCATGGGCCTTAAGTAAGTTCTCACCATCACGCATTTGGTCATTAGTGGAGTCAGGATTTAAGCCCAGGCTCTCCAACTCCAGAGACTATGCCCGTAACCACCAGGCTGTGCTGCCTCCCTATGTGTAAAGGGTTTTTCTTCATATGCTGTATGTAGAAATGTCGGCTGATATATATACAAGGACATACATTATGTCCTTGGAACGGATTTCCAAAAGTAGAATCAAAGGAAGGAAATGAATGGTATAAAAGAATGTAGTAAATATTGCCAAAAGCATGACAACAATTCATGTAGCTGTTGCTATTATTGTCTATTTTTAGTGATGATAATGTCAGTGGCTGTTAGCTGTGTATTTTGTTCTTGCAGAAAAGATACACCAGTTATTATACATTTTGTGGACCCAAACAGCCTTCCTTATATAAAATACTTACATGGGCTTTAGCTTTTAGATTTCTTATTGTAGAAAGGAAATGAGATAATTAAGCAAATCATCACCCCATAAACAAGTGAATTAACTATTAATATCCCGTGTCTTCTTATACAAGATTAGGTACCAGAGTTCCATTCTTCTAAAATGTTCCATTTCTATTCAGTCATGCTGAATAGCCTATTTTTTTATTAACTTATCTTGTATATGGACTCCATCATTCTCAGATCTTAGACTTGGTAGTTTCTTTGACTGACTGGCTTGCATTTCATGTTTATGTGTCTAGCTTTTCACATTAATTTTCTAAAGGGTATCTGATTTTGGCCAAAATCTATCACATATACAGGAATGTCTACACATGCTTTAAGTATTTTTTTTTTTGAAAATGAAGTTTATTATCTTGAAAAAAAATGGCAGAGAACACATATTTAAATAAGCATGAATTCCTTAATTTTTAAAAGATCTTGATGAAACTAGTATCTTTTTGGAAGAGTCAATGTGTCTAGGTTTTACATTAAATTTAATAATTGTCGAACATTGCTAAGCATAAATGTTGTGACTTGTAGTATATTTTATTGTTTCATGAATATGGGTCACAGAGATAAACGTTTACACTCTTGAATGGTATTCTACACACATCACTATTCAAGATTTTTAAATAAAATACTTAAGATGTAATCTAACTGAAGGTCAAGAAAATAATATTACAAAGTGATAATCACACAAAATCAACATTCCTATGAAAGGATTCTATTTGGACTATAACAAATAATTTAGACTAGCCATCTTGCTGAAAGTATTAATGTTGAACATTGTCCTTAATTTTTCTTAGTATACATAAATAATTGCTAGTATTTGGACACTCATGTGCAGTTTTGATTGTTCTGTACACATAAAAATAAAGAGAAATTGATAAGAACCTAATGATAAAAATGATTACAGCTTTGGAAGATAGATTCTATGAATAAAATATTGGAGGATTTTTTTTTTTTTTTCTAAATAGAAAAGTAAAAACTAAGAGTACCTAATCCTGCCACTTATGCTGCAAAGCTTTGAAATGTCCTCAGAGAGAAAGGAGTCAGTTCAAATGAGTAATTTAAAATGAAATCGGAAGAAGCAAAAGTTGTAGGAACAATGGCCCTTGTATTTCAGGAGGGGACTGAGATCGTGCAATGGCAATGGAGTTTGCCTGTAAATAGTAGTTATAATTCCTACCCTGAGGACTGGAGAAATACAGGGTACAGAACTGTGCTGTCAATATGTGGCTGCTACCTATATGGACTTTGAGCTCTTAAACTGTGACTTGTCTAGAACAAGGTATGTGTAAAACACACACTGGATTTTCAAATCTGAGTACAAAAAATAATGTCAACATCTCATCAATAATTTTTATATAATTACATGTTGAAATGATAGTATCTTGGATATACTGTATTAAATAAATTTTATTACAATTAATTTTATTCATATTTACTTCTAAAATGGACACTAGACACTTTTAAAATTATATACGTAGCTCATACTATATTTCTATCGGATGATGCTGGTTTGTAGAGAAAACCTTGCAGAGAGAAAGAATTAGAAAGAAAAGTTGGTTCCATAGTTTTTTAAAGTAGGAAATCAACTGGTTTTTAGCAAGAAGGAAAGGAGAAGCTTATAAGGAGGCAGAAGGCTGCCAAAGCCAACTGATAAGTTCACCAGTCATTCATTCATGTATTTAATATTTGTTGAGCTTCTATTATGCACCAAGTCCCCAAGGTACATTGGTAAACAAAATGAACAAGATCATCCTTGCCTTCATGGAGCTTACATTCCAGTGGGTGGAGACAGCTGATAAACACATTTTAAGTTAGGTGTGGATTTCACATTGAATGATTAGTTTTACAGAAGAGGCAGTCACCATAAAATATTTGATAAAATGTTACCTTTTTTAATTGCTTGAGCAATGTTACCTTTTTGATCGCTTGAGCTCAGGAGGTGGAGGGTTCAACTTGATAATAAGTGGCATTCTTATTCTTATCATCATTATCTTTATTTTATCATAGAACTTTTTATGGAGCTCTAGATATAGATTATATATATATATATATATATATATAGAGAGAGAGAGAGAGAGAGTAAATGAATAAAAAAAGACTGCTCTCCACAGCAGTTTATTTTCCTAGGCCAGTTGCGTTGGCTCACGCCTGTAATCCCAGCACTTTGGGAGACTGAGACGGGCGGGTCATTTTAAGTCAGGAGTTTGAGACCAGCCTGGCCAACATGGTGAAACCCCGCCTCTACTAAAAATACAAAAATTAAGTAGGCATGGTAGTGTGTGCCTGTAATCCCTGCTACTCAGGAGACTGAGGCAGGAAAATCACTGGGACCTGGGAGAAGGAGGTTGCAGTGAGCCAAGATCACGCCACTGCACTCCAGCCTGAGCAACAGAATGAAACTCTGTCTCAAAATAATAATAATAATAATAATAATAATAATAATAATAATTTGTTTTCCTGATGGGGAAACACTCTCACCATTCTTAAAGTGTGCCTGAATTAGAAGTTATTAGTTATTTCCATAATAAAATCTGGACATAAATGTCTAAATACCAGTCATTGTTCATACCACACTTTTTAAATTCTTATTATTTCCAGGGCACCAAAATATCTGCTTTTACTGGCAGTACTTTTTATTTTCTATCAGCAGAATCAGGATACCAAAGCAAAAACAAACTTCAGCCTGTGTGCAACCTAGGGATTCTGTCACTTTTCCAAAATAAGTAGATGAATTCTCCAAGTATCTACCACAAGTAAATTTCCTTGAGGACTCATGTGTTATCTTAAAAATTTAATGAGTTTTGCATTATTCTCTTTAATACAGACACATGTCTGATATAAAAAATGATTCTACACAATCTTCAACTAATATTAACATTTCAAAAAGTGATTCATATCACTCTTGTAGCTATAAAACCCCAGCTGTATGGTTGTAGATATAAAATCCAAGTAAGTTCAAACCAGCAGAGATAAGACCTCTGTTCCTGGAACCTGAGTGGGCAGTATCCTTTCTACCCCTTTGTTGGAGTCAAGTCCAAGGTAGAAATGCTCAGGATGGTGAAACAATTTGTTTGGATCCTATGGCACCTGGTTACAGAGTCAAGACATCAAACCAGAATGCCTCACCCTGGCCCTCTAGCCTGAGCAGCTACACGGCATCATAGCAAGAGTCTGTTAAGTTTTTTGCCACTCAAGGGGATTCCCCATCCCAAGAAATATTTCTGGATCACAAGAACCCGTGGAGAATAAGATTAAAGAAACACAGGCAGCTGTGGCCCTCAACTTTTCCTGGCAACTAATAGTACCACCAGGAAACAAGCCAGAAGAAGGAGCCAGGCAAGAATTCAAAGGCTGCTGGGGAGAAAAAAAGCGTTTGCTAAGAGTTTGGCATCTTGCTTTGCAGCTGCTGGATGGATCACACTTGGGGAGTTAGGAAGACATGATCTGTGGACAAACCTGTGTAGTTCATGAGAAATCGCTTCATAGAACCATAAATCTTTTTTTGTCTTGAAGTCACATATTTTTAATAATTGAGTTTTGCTCTTAAGGTATTTCTTAGTCTTAACTTCAGTTTTAAAGAAAACTCAAGGGGAAAAAATGATTCATTGAAATAAAATACTTTTTATTTGTATTTCTTAGATGAAGCAAAAGATGGTGTTCATTTTTCATGAACTGCTGCAAGGAAAGAAAGATAAGGCAAAACACATCTGACATGGTTTGATATAACTCCCATTAAAGAAGCTATATTAGTAGATGACAGCTTTCCAGAAATATAGTGAAATGCAGAGAAAAGTAGGTGAAATTGGGTCACTTGAAAAAAAGAGACACTCTATGTATGTCAGTGGTTTTCTTTTCTCAATTTCTATTCTAAGATGCTAGAATTTTTATTCATGAACATCACTGAATGTTTTTAAGACATCAGTTCAAGTGCATCATGATTGCCTTGTATATGTAATCATCAAGATAAGATTTCTTTTATAGATGTCAGCCTTAATTTACTCTTCTGAGTAACACATTTTCATTTAAATTCCTAAAACTATAATAGTGTTTCTAATTTAATGAAATAATTTCTTCCCTTCATTGGGGAGAATTATTGAAAATACTGAATAAAATATCTCATACTAATCTGTGGTAATTTCTTTTTACTAATTAATTCCCTAATTATTTCAATGCTACATAAGACAGTGAAAATCCATAGATGGGTGGATGGATGGATAGATGGATGGATGGATGGATGGATGGATGGATGGATGGATGGATGAATAGATAGATAGATAGGTAGATAGATAGATACCACAGAAAGATTCTTAATAGATGAAAGAATCAAATAAATAAATGAAAATCTGCAAAGCTACAATTCACTTGGGCATTTGTAAGCTTGAATTATGACATTTTAAGGACATGATATATGTTTTAAGTATTCCGATTCTTTTCTTCTGTTACCTCTTGAAGAGACTACTCTACTGACAGTACCAACTATTGAGTAATTTCTTCCTTGTGACATTGCTAATTGTTCAGTGTTAAAATAAATACTTAAGCCTTTCTATTGTGAAAACAAATAATAGAAACTTTAATTTTAGCAATAATTGGTGCTTCACAGTAAAAATTAATTTATTCAATTACAAGATTATCTTTTCCACCAATTCCATTTAGCGTATTCTTTTCTAACAAACATACAAAACAACTAAACTAAATTAGTTTATTATTACGACATGCTCTGGTTTATAACTAATACTAGAGTTATTTGTGATTGTAAGAAAATTAAAATATAAAATTTTCAGAGACCAAAACATTAGCAATCTAGGGAGTATGAATGTATTATAAATGATGGTAGTAATCATACTTTTTGTAATTTTATTAGAAGTGAACAATCAATGGTATTTCTAGTTTGAAAATGGATTAAGGTTATTTTACTATATGATCTTGTGGTAATCCTTGTTAAAAGCTTTCTTAATAGAAACAAAGTAAATTTTAATGCAAAATTCATACATCCTGTCTTATATCATGTAGTAAGTGAATATAGGGTCAGAATTATTCTATGTCTGTACTTTCTACTTTCAGCTAATTACTACATTCGTATTCTAAGTAACATAATACTTAAAATTACTGTAGGTGAGATAAACTTTAAATAGATGAAAAGCCATTTTTCTATTCAATTTTTTTGTTTGTTTGTTTTGGTTTGTTTTTTTTAAGACACAGTCTCGCTCTATTGCCGAAGCTGGAGTGCAGTGGCGCAATTTTGGCTCACTGCAACCTCAGCCTCCTGGGTTCAAGCAATACTCTTGCCTCAGCCTCCCAAGTAGCTGGGATTACAGGCGCCCATCACCATACCTGGCTAATTTTTGTATTTTTAGTAGAGACGAGGTTTTACCATGTTAGCCAGGCTGGTACAGGAATCTTCTTCCTTCTTTTTATTATTTTATCTAATAAATCTCTGTTGTCCCTATCCTACTCATTATTCATTTTACTCCCAGGATTTTCTCCTAGTGTGGGCCACTGTCGTGGAAGATGGCCTTGGCAGGTCAGTTTTGAGAATTCCTTGTGCTATACTGCTCCCACCCCTTCAGAAATTCTTACACAGGTCCCCTGCACTCACCTGCAACTGGAGTGGGAACTTGCCCCTCTCACTTTCTGCTGCTCTTCTCACATGGGCCGGCTGTGTTTTCCAGGCAATGCTTATTGGCTTACTTTGTGGTTTTCCTGTTTCCAGTCCTGCTAGACACCTTGTGGATTCCTGTAAAATCTGGGGAAGGGAAGGGACTCAAGAAATACTAAGAGGTACCCAATCCCTTACCTCCGCACTGGGTGGGGCCTCCCAACCAAGGCCTCTTTGCTGCCATCTTTACTGTTTCATAGCTTTCACTGGTGACACCTACAGGTTCTGAAAAATCTGAGGTGACTAGGGACTGGCATGGGCCCCAAGCATACCACAGCAACCTTAGAGAAAAGTGGCCAGACTGTTAGGTGGGACCCATTCCCATGTCTCCTCACCAGGCAGGTCCTGCAGGCCTGGGCCTCCAGCCACCTCTTGCCAGACCTATTGAGCCAGTACCAATTCAGCAACTCCCTGGACAGAGCCTCCAGGGACAGCTGAAGGCCTCTCTGCTACTGCCTCTGCAGTGGAACTGCCATTGCCACCCCTGGACTAATGAAGGAGCAAAGAGTCTAAGTACCTTATCCACACCTCCAACAAGCAACTGTGAGCAAAAAGAACAAAGCTGGAGGAATCACATTACCCAACTTCAAACTATACTACAAGGCTACAATGACCAAAACAGTATGGTACTGGTACAAAAATAGGCACACAGACCAATGGAACAGAATAAAGAGCTCAGAAATAAGGCCACACATCTATGACCATCATTTCTTTGACAAAACTGATAAAAATAAGCAATGGGGAAAAGACTCCCTATTCAATAAATGGTGCTGGGAGAATTGGCTAGCCATATGCACCAGATTGAAGCTGGACCCTTTCCTTACACCATACACAAAAATCAACTCAAGATGTAGTAAAGACTTAAATAAAAACCAAAAAACTATAGAAACACCTGAAGACAACCTAGGAAATACCATCCTGACATAGAAACGAGAAAAGGTTTTACGACAAAGACACCAAAAGCAATTGTAACAAAAGTGAAAATTGACAAGTGGGATCTAATTTAACTTAAGAGTTTCTGCAGAGCAAAAGAAACTGTCAACAGAGTAAACAGTCAACCTACAGAAGGGAAGAAAAAATTTGCAAACTATGCATCTGACAAAGATCTAATAACAAGTATCTATAAGGAACTTAAACAAATTTACAAGAGAAAAACAACCCCATTAAAAAGTGGGCAAAGGAGATGAACAGACACTTCTCAAAAGAAGACATGCATGCAGTCAAAAAGCATATGAAAAAAAAAGCCACATACCACTGATCATTAAAGAAATGCAAATCAAAACAACAATGAGATAGCTACCATCTTACACCAGTCAGAATGGCTATGATTAAAAAGTCAAAAATAACAGATGCTGGTGAGCTAGTAGAGTAGAGGGAACCCTTTTAGCACTGTTTGTCGGAGTGTAAGTTAGTTCAACCATTGTGAAAATCCCTCAAAGAGCTAAAAGCAGAACTACCCTATGACCCAGCAATCCCATTACTGGGTATATACCCAGAGGAATATAAAGCATTCTATCATAAAGACACATGCACTCAAATGTTCACTGCAGCACTGTTCACAATAGCGAAGACATGGAATCAATCTAAATGCCCATCAGTGACACACTGGACAAAGCAAATGTGGTATATATACACCATGGAATATTATGCAGCCATAAAAAAGAACAAAATCATGTCTTTCGTGGGAACATGAATGAAGCTGGAGGCTATCATCCTCAGCAAACTAATGCAGAAACAGAAAACCAAATACTGCATGTCCTCACTTATAAGTGGGAGCTAAATTTTAAGAACTTATGAACACAGAGAAGGAAACAATAGCCACTGGGGTCTGCTTGAGGGGGAAGGGTGGAAGGAGGGAGAGGAGCAGAAAAGATAACTATCAGGTACTGGGCTTAATGCCTGGTGGATGTAATAATAAGTACAATGAATCCCCATTATATGTATTTATCTATGTAACAAACTTTCACATGTACCCCCAAACATAAAATAAAAATTTTTAAAAAATCTAATAAAAACTCTAAGGACCTAGTTTAAAACTAGCTAAAAAGCATAAAGAAAGTGATTTAAAACATGAAAGAACAACCCAAATTAGCATTAGAACACCTAAAAAATGAAATAGATGTGAGAATTAGAAATACAGAAAACAGCATAATTTTGAAAATAAAAAACTAGAATAATAGAAGAGCAAATAAACACAGTTCTTAATGGATTACAAGAAGTAAAAGGTTTAAAAGTAGATTTTTAATTGAAAAGAATTAAATCAGATAAAAAAAAATCTGAGAGGTAATGAAAAATAAGTTTGTCAAAGAAGGTTCACCATCTGGATAATAGGAAAGAAAAAAACCAAAGCAGAAGAAAAATAAGCCACAAACTAAAAAATTTTTAGTTCTTGAAATAAAAAAATTAAATATTGAAAGAGCATGCTATGTACCTGAGAATATTTACCCAAAACAATGAACATCAAGACTTATTCTAGTAAAGTCACTGGATAATATTTAAAAAAAGAAAGAAAGAAAGAAAAAAGTTTTGTGCACTTAAAGAAAACACTTGAATTATAAGCATATCTGAATTAGATAATCATCAAGTTTTTAACAGCAACATTTTGTGCTAGAAAAGAAAATGGAGTAACCGTGTGAAAGGACGGAAAATGTCAGCCAAGAAGTCATATCCAGCAAAACTGACCATTGAGCGCATAAATAAATTATTTAATAAATAAATTATTAAATAAATTATTTATGCACTCAATAATTATTGAGCATAAATAAATTATTATCCATGTGCAGGAGCTCTGCCAATATTCTTTCCATGAGTTCTTCCTGAAAACTCTTTCCGAGATGAGCTTCAGATAAACAAAATGACCAGAAAGACATCCTACAAGCACTGGTGGAAGCGGTGCAGCCTTCTGCCAGAACTCAGAATGCATGCATGCGTTTTTGCCTTATGACTGTCCTTTGTGCATTTGAAGGTACCTCTTGCTGTAACACACATCTCATATTTCAGCTGGCTTCATTTGGCAACAAACGTTTTGGAAATGTTTGGAACATGCTTACAGTTTTTTTTTTATATGTTACTCCATCTATATTTATTAAACAGCGACTGGTAATTTACACATATACATACATGCACATCCTAAGCGCTCATTTATTGAACATTAAAATAATAATAAGGTTTCCAGTGATAATACTACGTATCATTTAGTATTGTATATATTGGCATATAAAGTACTAGATGCTTCATAATTATAGTCTCTGAGCCTCATGTAAGTCATTAAAAAGAGATAGATATTTGTAGCAGAGCAGGCTAAGTACTTACTATAATTCATGTTCCCGATTCTAGAGTAGAGGGTTGTGACTGGTAAGTAGTTGCACAATTAAAGATCTTTTTCAAACTCTCTTGCACTCAAAGATGGACAGGTGACTACTTGTCACTCCAGAAAGTCACATTTAAGCCAAAGCTTTTAACAATTACGTGTGCCTTTGCCACACCTTCTCTCCTGACCCGACAACTGGATATACAGTCCCCGGAGAATGGAAAAGTCAAGATGGAAGAACCGGGATTCACACATGGAAAGAACTTGCCTCCCTTAAAGGGATTATTAACATAGAAAATAGTCACCATCCAGTGCATATAAGGTCACGTAAGACATTTATTAGAGTAATGAGAAGTCAGGGAAAATCAATGGACTGGGTGTGTTTTAGCAAACAACATAATTATATTTGAATATTTCTTTGTTTAGAAAGAGTGGTTTGGTTTTCTGTTCTTGTGATAGTTTGCTAAGAATGATGGTTTCCAGCTGCATCCATGTCCCTACAAAGGACACAAACTCATCCTTTCTTATGGCTGCATAGTATTCCATGGTGTATATGTGCCACATTTTCTTAATCCAGTCTGTCACTAATGGACATTTGGGTTGATTCCAAGTCTTTGCTATTGTGAATAGTGCTGCAATAAACATACGTGTGCATGTGTCTTTATAGCAGCATAATTTATAATCCTTTGGGTATATCCCCAGTAATGGGATGGCTGGGTCATATGGTACATCTAGTTCTAGATCCTTGAGGAATCACCATACTGTTTTCCATAATGGTTGAACTAGTTTACAGTCCCACCAACAGTGTAAAAGTGTTCCTATTTCTCCACATCCTCTCCAGCACCTGTTGTTTCCTGACTTTTTAATGATCGCCATTCTAACTGGTGTGAGATGGTATCTCATTGTGGTTTTGATTTGCATTTCTCTGATGGCCAGTGATGATGAGCATTTTTTAACACCGCATGTTCTCACTCATAGGTGGGAACTGAACAATGAGATCACTTGGACTCAGGAAGGGGAGCATCACACACCGGGGCCTATCATGGGGAGGGGGGAGGGGGGAGGGGGGAGGGATTGCATTGGGAGTTATACCTGATGTAAATGACGAGTTGATGGGAGCAGCACACCAACATGGCACAAGTATACATATGTAACAAACCTGCACGTTATGCACATGTACCCTACAACTTAAAGTATAATAATAATAAATAAATTTAAAAAAAAAAAGAGTGGTTTATAAAAAGAGAATCAGGTGGATTAAAAGCCATTGAAAATTTTCAGCAAAGTAAAATCAAAAGCAAATTAAGATTATAAATATATTTATAGTGACTAACCCAAATGTAAACTAATGAAATTGTTGGGGGAAAAAAAATAATGACAGAAAGTGATACAAGAACAATTGTTGTTTATTGAAAATTACAGCAGTACCCAAAAAGGGAAAACAAAATAAAATACATTTTTAAAATCTAAATAATTATATTTTTGGCCTTAAATTTTTACTCCCAATCAGTAAGAGCTATTCAGCAGAATATATTTAGGATAATTGAAAATGTAGTATACGTCTATTTTGTAAATGAAACAAGTCATGGTGTTTCAGTGAGAAAAGTAAATAACCAGAGATTAGGAGATTTAGAATTCTTTTTCGTTTGTTAGAGTAGGCAGAACACTGGTTAATAGGTAGAATTGACTGATCGGTTCTCTTCTAAGAACTGGCTTTAAAACTAAATCGAGAGACTTTCCTCATTGAGATATCATTTTATTCTTGGTGAATTGTAATAACAATATAGGCACTCCAGAAAACAACATTATCTGTCTCATTTCATTGCTTTTATCCCCGAGGGCAAGCACAATGCTTAGTAAATATTTGCTGAATAAATGCATCATCTAAAATAATCCAAGTGTAACTTCAATAAACAGCATCATGAAATGACAGAAAGTTAGGAGTTAGCAGAGAACTTAAGGAAACATCAAATGCAGTCATTTATAACGTTTTGCATTATACGTCTCACCTAAGGAGACATAAAACTGTGTTTTCCCGAAAAAACATTTGTATGCTTGAAAAGATAAACAACTCTTTAAATTACAATATTGATTTGATGCCCTCAGACATTTTTATACAAATCTTATTAGAAATGTTTTAGTTGAATCATTCACAGTATGATTTAAATGCATAAAACTAAAGTGGTGTGATTGATAAATAAATATTCGCCCCTTTAAAAATTATTATGACGTAGTGTTTAGTTGTTAAGGCTGAAGGCCGTAGCTTCGTACTAAGTAGAGAATCAATATCTGTCCTCTTTCTTATTTTATGTATAAGAACATGGAGAATGTGAGATAAGAATTGACTTGCCAGAGGGCTTAGTGCTTAACAGAAGCAGAATCAGAAATCAGGAAAATGCAGTGGGAAGACTCTAGCACCAAGAAGGCAGCAGATTTTGCATAAATTCCAGCTTGTACTAACTTTGTGATTCTGGTCAATCCTGAACCATTCTGTGTAACTCAACCAGGAGTTAAAACCAACTGTGCTGACTCTCCCAAGCAGCCTTCAACTTTGTTAAAAGTGCTATTTTAAACAGTCAGTTTCAACCAAAAATTATGTAAATAGATCATTTATTTGAGGGATTCTTTTATTTCCCACTCCTACCCAATCGTCTTGAGCTATTGTTAAGTTATCCAAATGAGAAGAGGAAGGGAAAAAGAAGAAATGATCTAAATAATTCACAAACCATACTATCAAACCTCTGAGTATTATACCATTGACTGTACAAAACAAAACAAAACAAAAACAACAAAAAAAGTTGTTTTATAGGCTCTAATTGTTTTATCTCAGTCTTCTTGCCTTTTTATCTTTTTTTTTAATTTTTGTTTTTAAAGTGTTGCAAACAGGATGACTTCCAGAGCTATCATCGGACTCACATAATATGATTACCATGGTTATCAGCACTTCTTTATCACAGGATGAATGCAGTGCACTCTCAGGAAAACTTTTGTGGAGGTTACATGAATCTGTGTACAGGACAGCAATGAATCTCACTGGAGCCCTAAGTAAGGAATGATTAAACACTGTTATTAGCCAGCTACAACTTTGTTTGACAATATAATTACAAATGCATCTGTAAAGCCTCTACAATTGATCCTCTAAATTACATATTAGCTTTTATTTTCCTGCTACACTAATACTTTATTGTTCATTTTCTCAGGGTCATAATTATATTTTTATTTCAACCTCTGAGTTGATTTGACACGATACAGTATATGCCCAAAATAAATAAATCAAGTTCCTCAGATTTAAAAATATACACCATTTTGGATACTCATTTTTCAAAGTAGGACCTTAAATAGGTAAAAAGTTTGCTATCTGCCTTTTAAAGTTTCTTTAAAACTTTTAATTTTACTCCAACATATACAAATTAAAAACATAGGATGAAACTGGTCATATGTGTAAGTGTGGTTTTGCCCTAGTTTGACTGATAAGATCACTCTGTATATTCAAATGAATGGGTCCACTCTCAGATTTGATGACATAAATCATTCTCTTGGGTTCTTTCTTAATCGTGTGATTAAATATGGAGTAAAGCACACAATTACTTTAGGATAGAAAATAACTCACCATTAACCATTCCGAAGGTCACTGCTGATTAGACCTTAACTTGCCAGATTTCTTTAGCTTCACTTAGAAACACATTGGCACTCCAGACACAGGTAACTTGACAAGAACAATTCTTAAGGAACATGGCCAGTCTGCTGTAGGGAGGCAGCACTAACTTACATTCGACTTTTATTAGGATATTTATGACCAGTGCAGCATTATCTTGTCTTTTAACTCAGTCACTAGGCAGCAGTGAACTGGCTTGTTTTCACACCCCCTGCAAAGTACTTTTCTTTAGAGTAAATTGCCTGTCTAATAGCAAATTATTACATGATTTGGGTAGAAAATAACCACTTGTGGCAATGTGGCTCAAAAAATAAAGAGATGCTGCTCAAAGCATTATTAACATATTATGAACTAAGGCTAATGTTGAAGAAGACTAGAATATTCTCAGCTCGTATCACAGAAGATTAGTCAAAACCAGAGTCTGTCTGTGCAGTACAGTCTGCTAGAGTGTCTTACACTCACAGAGGGGTATAACTAAGGTACACATACTTTCCACTTTGCCCCGAACCATTCTAGTTTATGTCTGTTGTCTGATGTAATTATTAATAGTTTCTCCATTTATTCTCAAAAGTGTCCTAATTTGGACAATAAATCATATGGTCATCCTATGTGTAATTATATTTTCCAGCTTAGTATGCATCTAAAGACATAGGACACAAAAACTTTAAAGGCCGAACAGCCACATGAGAATTCAATAATAATGAAAGGAACATCAAAGGTATGATCAATATTGAATAGAGGATTCAGTCAAATGCTATAAAATACTTAAGAAAGAGAGAGATAATTAGGAGGAATCTCATTAAAGACATGGTGTTTGTGCAGGGTCTTGAAAGGGTGCTATGTTCTGGCTAAGTGAAGAGGAAGGGGAGATACCTTTTCAGATGGAATGGGGATGTATTATGGCTTTAAAAACATTAAATCAAGAGAGGTCAGGATGAATCAACTTATTTAACTATGTGTTAATACCTATGAGCAAATATTGAAAATGGCTTTAGTATAGATGGAAAATAGATATGGCAGGCTTTGAAGGACAAACACAGAATCTATCATTCCATAAGCAGTGAGAATCAATGATGTAATAAAGAAGTAGGAGTTTAGGACTGGCACGGTGGCTCACGCCTGTGATCCCAGCACATTGGGAGGCCAAGGTGGGTGGATCACTTGAGGTCAGGAGTTCGAGACCAGCCTGGCCAAGATGGTGAAACCCCATCTCTACTAAAAATACAATAATTAGCCAAGCGTGGTTGTGCGTGCTTGTAGTCCCAGCTTCTTGGGAGGCTGAGGCAGGAGAATCTCTTGAACCCAGGAGGTGGAGGTTGAAGTGAGCTGAGATCACGCCACTGCACTACAGCCTGGGCAACAGAGACAGGCTCCATCAAATAAATAAATAAATATATACATAAAATAAAAAAGAAGTAGGAGTTTAAAATGCTTCTGGGGAAGGAGTAGAGTGAGCCAGAAGAAGAGTGAAAGGATGGTCAGAAGAGAGTTAGAAGACTATCAGTATTCTATATGTGAAGTGGTTGCTGAGAGCTGAATTGGGGTATTTATAGAGGGACAAGAATGAGGCTAATCCAGGAGCCATGTGAAGGAAGAAGATAGAATTTAGCAATCTTTGTTTGTGTAAAGGTTTATACGTGAAAGGGTTTTCAAACAGTTATCTTCGATTCTCAGTACTCCCCAATGAGCTCAGTAAATACAGAATTGTTAGATCCCTGTTTTGCAGATAGGATGACTGAGATTCCAAGAAAGTAAGCAATTTCTGAACGTTTCTTATATCTAATTAGTGGTAAAGGTGAGGAAGATGCCCCGATTCATTACATTGAATATGTAGGATGAAGAAGAATCAAAGATAACTTCAAAGTCCAGAATCTGTGTAACTGAGAAATTGAATTTTCTTTTTCTTTCTTTCTTTCTTTCTCTTTCTTTCTTTCTCTTTCTTTCTTTCTTCTTCCTTTCTTTTTCTTTCTTTCTTTTTTCTGTCTTTCTTTCTTCTTTTTTTCTTTCCTTTCTTTTTCTTTCTTTTTTTCTTTCTTTCTTTCTTCTTCTTTTTTTCTTTTGACAGAGTTTTGCTCCTGTTGCTCAGGTTAGAGTGCAGTGGCATGGTCTCAGCTCACCGCAACCTCCGCCTGCCAGGTTCAGGTGATTCTTCTGCCTCAGCCTCCCAAGTAGCTGGGATTACAGGTGCCTGCCACCACGCCCTGCTAATTTTTGTATTTTTAGTAGAGATGGGGTTTCACCATGTTGGCCTCAGGTGATCTGCCTGCCTCAACCTCCCAAAGTGCTGGAATTACAGGCGTGAGCCATCGCACCTGGCTGAAATTAAATTTTCTAATGACAGTATTAAAAACATCAGAAGGTAATGTAAGTTTAGGAAGGAAAGTGACAGGATGGATTTTAAGCAGGTTTGGTTTGAGCTGATGGTCAAGAAATTGTGTATCTTCAAAAAAAAAAAAAAAAACTGAAAAAAAAAAGGGAACGGATTTGGGAAAAGAATCAGGTGAGAAATGTGGAACTAATAGTAGAAGTTGAAACCCAAGAGAATAAAGAGTTAGGTTTTGTTAACACTAAACCTTAGGATGTGTTGACAGTTAATGCTGATGAATCAGAAAAGGGGACCGTTTAAGATAAAAACAAAACAGACATACACACATACACACACACACACACACACAAACATACACACACACAAACATACACACACACACAAAGAGCAAGATGCAAGAAAATATACCATCCTAGAAAGCCACAAAAGGGAAAGGGTCAAGATTGAAGAGACAGGCAGCAGCGAAAAGTGCTCTAGAGAAGTCACAGAGGAGGTTAACGACTAAGTCATTGGTAACCTGAGAGATTGCAGTTTTAAAATGGGGAGCAGGCACTGAGGGTGAAAAATGGTTTTGTACCATGAAGGCAGTTGATGGAGCCGGACATTTCAGAGAGATGTAGTACTCAGAGTTCGAAAAAACATCAAGTAAACCATTTTTCCTGATGTTCGGTGTAGGTAAAAGGTAAAAAAACAATGGAAGGGGTGTTTTAAGGGTCTTGGAGAGGAGGGAGAAATGAAGTAACTTCATAACAGTGACAGTATTATTAAATAGGGAAAGCAATTAACTATGCAACTGAGGAAGACTTTTGAGGATATGAGGGAAACGTGAGTAGATATAAAAGCATTGACGGGAGCCAGGGATTAGCATCTTCTAAAGGGCTTCATTGGCTCTGTAAAAATAGATGGAGAAATACATAATTGAGAGAGGGCAGCCTGGGATTGGATGCTAGAGCAAATAGATGGAGTTTGGGTGTATGAAAATAATTCAACAAGAGAAGAGTAAATGAATCACTGACTTTCCAATGGAAATTAGAGTGTGATTCTTTGACACTGGGTGAACCTGAACATGTGACTTTTTTCTCCACTAATTGGTTCTGCTTAGGATCTGGAGTAGGAAAATATAGAAGATAAGGATCTGTGATGAGGACTGGGGAAACTTACCCAGAATTGATGGTCAGATAAAGGAGAGAATAGACAGTAAGTTGGCTGAAGAGGCCCTCTATGGAACTCAGGCTGGCAGGAAGTTAAGTGAAGCCTGGATGAACTGTAGAGGCTAATTGGATGTGATCTTCCACCATCTAAAGGATTTAGAGGCAGTGCAGTGCCATGTAATAGCGAGGCTCTGGAGGTAGCAGCTTCGAGGTGAAGTAGAAGGAGGAATGTAGAAGGGATGGAAGTGGATATTATTTTAAATATCCAGGAGGAACCCTGATGGAGGGAACGCTCAAGTCATTGAGTTGCTGGAGGAAATACAGGAGGGAAAATCAATGCACACAAAACCAGTGGTTGGCACTTTCTAAAGACCTGGAGTGAGTCTTGCATGCAGCTTCAGGGCTGCACTGATGGCCAGTTTCATTCTGACTCCAAATGAAGGCATTTTTTCTTTGAAACTCATAGCATTTATTGTGGAATGTTTTCAGTGGATAGTTGATTTCATGCTGACTCTCAAATCTCATTGGTTAACTCCTGTTCAAGTTTTTATATACAAATATATTATTTTCCCTATAAATAAGATAAATGCATAATTGCCTTACTTTTAGTACTGTTTTACATAAAGGTGTGCAAATATTAATTTTATCAGATGACTGAATGCATTTATCACATAGCCATGCTCAGTTTGAACAACAAAGTGGCCAATAGTGGGCTGAAGTCAAAAAAGGAAAAAAAAATATTCAAGAAAGACAACTTGTCACCCATGAGACTGAGTGCCATGCCTCTCATGGTAGCATAAACTATAAATAAGATCTGTGCAAGTGAACACAAACACTTATTGTGAATCTCCCTGTATATAACACTTTGTCAGCCATGGTGGATCAAATCTATCTGTTCCAAGTGCAAGTAAGAAGGGGTTGCATCGTCTTGAGAGAATGGTAAAATTATAATAAAACTGACTCAAATAAAATTGGCTTTTTATTATCACCATGTACTAAAAATTCTAAACTCTGTTAGTGATAAAATATTCCTCCCTGATAGAAACTTTTGCTGATCCAAGCATTAAAAAGTGGGCTCACTTACTGTTGAGTTTTACTGATGTAATATATAAGCTTCAACTTAGTCCAATGTTATTACTTATCCTTTAGTAAACATTGCCTTCTACATGGAAGTTAATTCAGAGACCTCCCAGTAACACACTTGGCTCCCGACAGTGAACTCAGCTACATGCATTCATTTAGAGTATAAAAGTTAATCAGAGT
Organism: Theropithecus gelada; assembly: GCF_003255815.1. Lineage (NCBI taxonomy): Eukaryota > Metazoa > Chordata > Mammalia > Primates > Cercopithecidae > Theropithecus > Theropithecus gelada. The sequence goes on along the minus strand of NC_037677.1, from coordinate 29,503,064 downwards.
TTGGAATCCATTGCATTTGTTTTGGACACACTGATGTCTTCAACCTATAAGGTACTTTATATATCTGTGTTAAAACAGTAGATTCAAACTAAAGAATGATAGTATTGTGGTTGTAAAGACAGAAAAACAGAACTTAAGTCACTTCAATTCTGCTATTGCAAGTACAAATCATTCTCTGAACGTTGTGAAATTCTTCATTTGGCAATATCCCCCCTTTTTTTTCAAAAAGTGCATTCATTCACTCTATTTCCCCCTTTTTATGGCAATATTTTATTTTTTTATTTTTAATGGTTTTTAGTGGCATAATTATATATCGATAAAGTTCAAAACAAGAAAATGTTCTCTGCATTTCTTTACTGCCATTATTATTAATTTCCTTTCATGATTATTACTGAGAATAATGTTGTCTTCTAGAGGAGCAGATGTTACAATAAGGATTCACTCCTGGTGTCAGATAGCTTCAATATCCCACTGCTGTGCCTATTTCAGCATTCACAGGATATCACATTTGACTTCTAGGACATATACATAGAGCACAATATAGATAGATGTACATACATAGACACACATATACATATATATATATATGTATGTTGACTACATCCCTCCAATCACAGGAGCAACCACAATATGTGAAAAAATGTGATAAGAGATATTGATAAAATACCAGGAAACATCTGAAACAGCACAGGAAAAATAGAAGTGACTTGTAATCTGTAGGTGGGGATTCAGAAAATTTGCATGGCCAGGTGCAATGGCTCACGCGTGTCATCCCCACACTTTGGGAGGCCAAGGCAGGAGGATTGCTTGAGGCTAGAAGTTCGAGATGAGCCTAGGCAATGTGATGAAACCCTGTCTCTACTAAATAAATGCATAAATAGATTAATTAAATAAATAAAAATAGGAAAAAAAAATTAGCCAGGAATGGTGGTGCACTCCTGTGGTCCCAGCTACTTAGGAGACTGAGGTTGGAAGATCACTTGAGCCCAGGAGGTTGAGGCTGCAGTGAGAGTTGATCACGCCACTGTACTCCAGCCCAGGTTACAGAGCGAGATACTGTCTCAAAAGAAAGGAGGAAAGAAAGGAAAGGAAGAAGGAAAGGAAAGGAAGAAGGAAAGAAAGAAAGAAGGAAAGAAAAAAGAGAGAGAAAAAGAAAGTGTTCTTGGAAATATGTGAAACTAAAGAGTGAAAGAAAACAATACACATTAAGTGTTTGCAATGTGTGATTGAAAGATATTTATTCAGCCATTGGAGAATCGTTGGCTTTGTACTTTAAAGATGTTAGCTTTTGGAAAATCACACAAATGGTATGGTTTTTTGTTGTTGTTGTTGTTAACCCTAGTAGATAGCTGATCTGTATATGCCTGGGAACAATTTTCATCTTGCACATGAACTGACTCTGGTTATAACTAATTCTTCAGGATCATCCCTAAGACAGTTCTAGAATGAAGGCAATATATCAATGACAGGTGGTAATGGGAGACTAGAGAAGAGCTGACGCAGGAAAATAAGGCAACTTCCACACCAGGAAGAATCAAAAGAGGGCGAGCAGAAAACATGCCAAGATCACCCAGGCTTTGCTTCCCACACGAGCAATTAGAATGCTCCTGCTTGGAATTTTCAACCACACCAGAAGACCAACAGATCAATTTGAGTGACTCTTTTTAAGGAAAAAGGGACATACGTTTCATGAAGCAAAGAGATACAGCCACACACAGGAGCCGTTTATTTTAATTAGATTGCTAGATTCCCTGGTCAGGACCCAAAGCCATTGTGTTTCCCCATAGATAGAATTGGCAAATAAAATACACGACACTCATGTGAATCAGAATTAAAAAAAAAAAAAGCCATTAATTAGTATATGTCCAATTAAATATATATATTTTTAACGACTGGTTGTTTATTTGAAATCCAAACTTTATGGGTGTCTCCTTTATTTGCTAAATCTGGCAATCCAACCTTTAACTTGTTAAGACTAAATAAATATTCAACACAAAATAAGGAAAATAGAGAAAAAAAATTGTATTTCAAAGAATGAGATAGAGAGAAAAAAATTCCTTCTCTTGGACAGTCAAACTTTATCGAAGCTAAATATTGAAAGGTTGACCTGGGTGCAAAAACAAGCCTTCAATTCCCATGAAGTTGTGCCAGAGACACAAGGAAGGCTGAGGTTCAATATTTTTTCTTCTTCTGGCTCCCGGAGGATGTTTCTGTTAGAAGAGACCTTAGAAAATCACCCTTGCTCTTCCAGGTGTGCTGTGTGGATCCACAGCCTCAGCACCACCTGGGAGCCTGTGAGAAACGCAGACCCCGCCAGGCCTCCCTGAGACCTGTTGAATCAGGAGCTGTAGTTTAACAAGATCGCTTGTGATTCGTGTGGCCAGGCAAGTTTGAGAAATGCAGATTTAGTTCTATAGTTTCCAAAACACATGTTTTAGAAAGCATAGGATTCGTAAACTCCTTGAGGGCTTGGGGAGTGCACGCAAGCGGGGATCTGTACACCACAGTTAAAGGAGACCGACCCTGTGTGCTTCACTCTGGGCTTCAAGGTAAGATTTTTATTAGAAAATAAGAAGAGTCCGTGGCTTAAAAATTAAAAGGAAGGAAGGGCCGGGCGCTTTGGCTCACGCCTGTAATCACAGCACTTTGGGAGGCTGAGGCGGATGGATCACTTGAGGTCAGGAGTCCAAGACCAGCCTGGCCAACATGGTGAAACCCTGTCTCCACTAAAAATACAAAAATTAGCTGGGCGTGGTGGCAGGTGCCTGTAATCCCAGCTACTCAGGAGGCTGAGGCGTGAGAAGAGCTTCAATCCAGGAGGCAGAGGTTGCAGTGAGCTGAGATTGTGCCCCTGCACTCCAGGCTGGGCAACAGAGCAAGACTCCATCTCAAAAAAACCACAAACAAACACAAAACAAACAAGAAAAACGGAAGGAAGGGTAGGTTTTTTTGAAAAACAATACTCTCATTCATTTAGATTCGGAAACTGAGTAAGGAGACGTGACTTTCCCCAAGTCCTACACTGGGAAGTTATTCTAGCCTCTTTCTCTTCCCTCACTGTTCATGGAGGAAGACAGCCCCAAAAGGGCAGAAATTTCTAATCAGCTGCTTGACGAGTGCCATTATGCACCACAGGTGTTTTCTATCTGGGCCTTTAATTTCAAAATCAGTCCCTTTTCTTTCATACTGATGACTGTAACTTCCTTTGGAGGGCTCATCTAGCCCAACACAAACCCCTCTCTGTGTTGCTCTCTGAACTGCAAGAAAGGCCTCCAGCTGCAGTTTTGTGTACACTGCTCACTGAGGGTGCCCTCCAGGTTTGTTTGTGGATATTATAGCTAATTATCTTGCCACGGACCATTGAGTCAGACCTGGATGGCTGTTCAATTAGTAGTACTGAAGCAAGAATGAGGGAGAATTCCTGACTGCACAGCCAACCCCCGTGCCAACATTATTGCTGCGAACATTTTCTTCTGAATATGATTAATCACATAAATAATTCTCAGAAATGAAATTAGAAATCACCCACGCATTGCAGCCAGTAATGTTTTAAGACATTACATCCTGAAACTCTGTAATGAATTAACACTACAGTCTGGTTTGAATTCTTTGGTTTTCAGCATATCTCCTGCCCTGTTAGCAAGTGACCCTGTGGCCTTGATGAGTTTCTGTAACAAGTTGAATTAGCCATTCTAAAAAGAACACAGATTTGGAACTGTCTAGGCCTCGAGAAAGAACAACATATCCCTTCTCTGAAATCCCTGGCTGTGCTCAATCATGCTTGCAAGTTTGTGGTAGGGCTGGACATGAGGCTCAGGTTTTCAGATCCTTCCATCCAAGCCCTTCCCTGTACTCTGGGTAGATGGCTTCTATTATGGCATAGATGTTAAGGACTTTTCTATGCTAACTAAATATTCAGTTATTCCGTTAAAGAATGTAATTTCAGCACTTTGGGAGGCCGAGGTGGGTGGATCACGAGGTCAGGGGTTCAAGACCAGCCTGGCGAAGATGGTGAAACCCCGTCTCTACTAAAAATACAAAAATTAGCCGGGTGCTGTGGCAGGTGGCTGTAATCCCAGCTACTCAGGAGGCTGAGGCAGGAGAATCGCTTGAACGGGGGAGGTGGAGGTTGCAGTGAGCCGAGATCATGCCATTGCCCTCTAGCCTGTGTGACAGAGCGAGATTCTGCCTCAAAACAAAACAAAACAAAACAAATGCCCCGTTCTTTTCATTTACAAAGAATAATCTGACTACATGCAGATCAACATGGAAAATCAATTTCAATTAGGGCCGATTTATGTAGATTTCCCTTAAATACAGGAATTCTAAAAGTTAGCAGAAGGAGGCAGAAGGGACAAGGATCAGAAAAACCTTAACACAGAAGGTTCTCTTTAAAAATTATGATCTTCTTTCCACTTTAAAGGCAATTATCTCAGGCAAGCAAATATAAAGATCCTAGGGTTTTAGAGGACAAATTAGCTATTATTTCACAGATGAAGAAACAAAGGCCCAGAGAAATCAAGTCATTTATTCACAATCACGTAATTGCTTTGCGATGTGAGATGACATCTCCTATTTCATTATGAAAATGTTCTAAAAGAAAGGAGAATTTTAGTGAAGTTGTTACTCTTTGCTCGGCGTTGTTACGGCTAAGACTGAGATGTGAAGAGATTATAAAAAAATACAAAATAAGATCGAATGTTTAAAACCCTAGCTACATGACATTAGTTAGATTTCACTGTAAATTTTAAGATATTATTATGAAAAAATGCTTTTTAAAAATCTAGTCGAACTTGTTTATGAATTTTCAGTTTTTCCTGAATAAGAGAGCAGCCTTGAATAATTTTGTAGCTGGATTATACCTATTTTGTGCATCTTTAGTCATGAAATTGCATGAGTGACATACACTGATAGTTTAACCCAGGGGTTCCCGACCCCTGGGCTGTGGACCTGTACCTGTCCGTGGCCTGTTAGGAAACGGGCCACACAGCAGGAGGTGAGTGGCAGGCAAGCGAGCATTGCCAACCGAGCTCTGCCTCCTGTCAGATCAGCAGCAGCATTAGATTCTCATAGAAGCATGAACCATATTGTGAACTGCACATGTGAGGGATCTAAGTTGTGTGTTCCTTATGAGAATCTAATGCCTGATGATCTGTGGTAGAACAGTTTCATCCCAAAACCATCCTCCTACCCTGTGCCCCCAACACCAACCCATGAAAAAATCATCTTCCACAAAAACCAGTCCCTGGTGCCAAAAAGGTTGGAACCACTGGTTTAACCAATTGTGTGTTTTTGGTGGGATCTCTAGTGATTTTAAATCTTGTTGGGATATTTCTATGTTTTTTTCTACTCACTTTTTACTCATTTTTTTCTACAATGAGTAGAAAAAATTACAAATCAAAAAAATCCTTAAGGATATGTAATTAGTTTAGAAACTATGACTGTACTCCATTAACACGGGAAGCTTCACATCCAACATTTTGTATTTTCTATTCTGAGGACCTTTGTGATACACTCACAAAGCACATGATACTCACTATCAATAATCCTGCAGTCTTTTCACCTAAGAAACAGTTGTTAATTCAGTAGCTCTGACTTATTAACAGACACCAAAGTTGTTGGTATATTGTTAAGATTGAAATAAAACTACAGCCAGGTTCCCAGATGTTGGTACAAATGGGTTATGTACAAACCATTGAATTTTAAGGAATAATTTCCATCATGGGAAAAATTAGCTTTGGAAGTAGGTAGATTTTTATTTTACGTGTTGGCCCTGCCATTTGCTAGCTTTGCAGGTTTGCGCAAAACGTGAAGGATGGAGTCGTGGATATTAAATGAGATCCTGTATGGAAATCACCTAGTATAAAGCATGAGATACGAAATAAAAGCCTCATAAAATGTAACTTTCATGAGCATCATCATCAGCATGCCCGTCATCTGCAGTCCTTTTTAATGAAGAGCCACATATGGCACCATTTCTTTTTTCTCATCTTTAGTTTTTAATTTTTGTGGGTCCATAGTAGGTATATATATTTATGGAGTATGTGAAATATTTGGATACAAGCATGCAATGTGCCATCATCATATCATGGAGAATAGGGTATCCATCTCCTCAAGCCTCAAGCATTTATCTTTTGTGTTACAAGCAATCCAATTATACTCTTCTAATTATTTTTAAGTGTATAATTACATTATTATTGACTGTAGTCACCCTGTTCTGCTATCAAATACTAAGTCTTATTCATTTTTCTATTTTGGGGGGGACCCATTAACTATCCCCACCTCCTCCCAACCCTTTCACAACCTTTCCTAGCCTCTGGTAACCATCTTCTACTCTGTCTCCATGAGTTTAATTGTTTTGATTCTTAGCTCCCACAAGTTAGTGAGAACGTGTGATGTTTGTCTTTCTGTGCCTAGCTTATTTCACTTAACATAATGATCTCCAGTCCATCCATGTTGTTGCGAATGACAGGATCTCATTATTTTTAAGGCTGAAGGGTACTCCATTGTGTATATGTACCACGTTTTTTTCATCCATTCATCTGTTGATGGACACTTCAGTTGCTTCCAAATCTTGGCTACTGTGAACAGTATAGCACAATGTCTTTATGTGGCTGTAAATTCGTGGTAGGCGGCAGGGTTGTTCTTGCTACCAAGTGGCCTTGGAAAGGTGGAGTTTCAGAGCAAAATCTCAGTGGTGCTGCTTGTCCAAGGAAGCCGTAGCTTTGGAGAAGCTCAGCTGTGAAGTCACTAAAACCAGAGTTGGGGCTATGAGTAGTGAGCACTGCAACATGTCATCTTTATCCTGCAAACAGGCATAACCATGAGTTATGGTACCCACCTCCCTAGAGGTGCTTAGTATGTTTCCATTGTTGATTATTTCAGCCTCACCATAGACACGTTGTTTTGTTGTGTGGCTCTCTCTTTAGTTTTAAATTCTTCTTTTGAAAAATAGGGATAATTCAGTTTCACTTAATGGAACTTAATCAGCAAATAAATTTAAGGCATTCTGACCACATAATGTTATAGAGATAGCATTTAATATTATTAGTAGGCAGAATGTAATTACCTTGATTTGTATTTTTTTCTAGAATGTAGAGCTACTACTCATCCCTACCTGATGTGAAAAATTTTCACAGCCATTAATCATCGACATTGGCATGTAATTGGAAAATCTAAAAAGATACCAAATGCCAGTATGTGTATACTGATATTTAACCTTTTTTGCATTAGAATTCTTTAGATAGAAATGAACTTCCTTCAATATTTATCATCTTATTTACCCCCAAATTGCAGGCACTTTGATAAATGGAGTAATAGTTTCTAGTGTCACTATGGCTGTGAAATGCATTTTAGTGTCTTCTGCTGTGACAACTCAGTAATTCATTTCAGCACATCTATTTGTAAATCACAGGTTTGTTTGATGGAAGGAGTGCTGAGGAGAAATGCTGCCTTTTTGTCAATACAAATAACCTGTATTTTAGGACTAGTGTCTGTTGTACAATATTTGCTTCATAAGCTCACAATTGGCCACATCCTCTGATAATAGATTCCATTTTTAGGATATAACAGCTTTAATTTTCAAGCACAAAAAATCATAGATGGGTATGCTTAGCTAAATAAATAATTTCTTAAGACATTAAGTGATATTTCTTGTAGCTTATTTGCTAGGAAATCTGGTGCCTAATTGAAAACACACTTCTAGGAACAGCAAAATTTTATGACCTTAGTTATTGAGTGAATGAGTGAACCAAACGCAGTGGTATCAGTATTGACTTGTAGAGAAGAGAGAGTGTCCGTGGCCATATGTTAAAAAATATGTTTTATTACAGTTCCTTTTTTGCCTAGTTATATTTGGGCATTTCAGACATACACATACACATCCTTTGAGGGCAGGTGTGACAAATGGTCTATCCTGTGACGGGGTAGATAGCACCATCTTGGAAATGCAAGCACAGGGCTTGGAGGGTTGATAAGGAGAACACTTAATTCTGACTGTAGCTATAATAAGAGATAATTTAACATGTTAATTAATTCAACATTTAATCTAAAATAGCTATCAAATAGATTTTTGTGGTGCTAGAATCTTACCCTGACGCACATTTTTTATTTCCATGTTTTCTGTTTCAGAGACGCCCAAGCAGATGGCCTGCGATGAAGTTTAGAAGAGGCTCTGGACATCCTGCCTATGCTGAAGTTGAACCAGTTGGAGAGAAAGAAGGTTTTATTGTATCAGAGCAGTGCTAAAATTTCTAGGACAGAACAACACCAGTACTGGTTTACAGGTGTTAAGACTAAAATTTTGCCTATACCTTTAAGAGAAACAAAAAGAAACACACAAACAAACAAGCTCTAAGCTGCTGTAGCCTGAAGAAGACAAGATTTCTGGACAAACTCAGCCCAGGAAACAAAGGGTAAACAAAAAACTAAAACTTATACAAGATACCATTTACACTGAACGTAGAATTCCCTAGTGGAATGTCATCTATAGTTCACTCGGAACATCTCCTGTGGACTTATCTGAAGTATGACAAGATTATAATGCTTTTGGCTTAGGTGCAGGGTTGCAAAGGGATCAGAAAAAAAAAAAAAAAAAACTATAATAAAGCTTTAGTTCATGAGGGATCGACACCTTTGGTTCAAATGTTCTCTGATGTCTCAAATGTAACTGTTTTCCAAAGGCCGAACCCTTTCACTCAAAAGAGCAATGATGAATGTTTCCAGATTGCTAAGAAAAACAGCTCATGCAGGAGTGAAAACAAACACAAAATAAGAGATTTTATATATTTTCAAAACCAATGGGTGGCAAAAGGATGTTGTTTTTCTGGTCTAGATCCATGTGTACCAACAGGTTCATCACTTTACAGAATGAATCTTTTTATCTGTACAGGAGGTTCAAACTGTGTCTGCCTCTTCCTTCATGATGAATGACCTTTCTATGAGCTGTGACGAAATTTCTGAACTTTTAGCTAAGGATTTGGGAAGAGGGGGTGGCAAACGGGGCTTTCTATTCTCCTGCCTCAGCATAAAAACATCTGATTTACGCTTTAGGGAAGCCTTGCCTCCATTCCCCAACTGTGAAGTCCCATGAAACCAGTTGCTCTGGGCTGATGGAAACAAAAGGAAACAGTATGAAGAGTTCCTTAATCATTTTTGAAACAAAAATGTTAAGGGATTTTAAACTTATGGTTATTTTTAATTTTATGCCATTTCAGTACTAAAGACCGATTTCATTGCCGATTCCTGTCTGAGAAGCCATTCACGTCAGCATGGCAATAAAAAGAATGAAAAACCCTGCTGAATCATACAGTAATTTTCTTTAAAGCACATAGTAGTTACATAAATATATATATAAATATATTTTTGTTTATAACTAACACAAGGCAGGATCTTGTGACTGTAAGAGTGCATTTTGTCATCAAGACAAAACAGATGCAAGATGCATCGCTGCATTACTTCCATAGAGTTGTAAAATAATCCTTAATATTAGAATATTTTTCTGTCACGTAGCGAAAGTGGTTCAGTTCATTACCACGCCCATCACGTTCTTGACTATTTGATCCACTTTTTCGTTCATGTCAACCCCTTCCCTCTCTGGCTAAATCAAGTGGATGCAGAAAGCTCCTTAAATGGAGGTATCGATTGCCCTGGAATCACAGTCCTGATTTTGAAAATTCCCCATGAATGAAGAAAGGAATAGCATCCCTTGAGAAGGAAAGTGGTTAATATATACACTGAGCTCCTAAAGTTTAAATTCAGGTACTGAGTGTACAATTTCACCAACATTCCAACCCATGAAACTTTTACACTCTGTGCCAAGAAACTGTTGGCTTTTGTAAGGTACGGTGCTCAACATTTGCAGATTCAGGTCTCAAGAAGCAGAGATGTCTCATAAGCAGCATTTTCCCAACAGTTTAGCATCTGTACACATCTGCCTTGGACGTCAGTCCACTCATAGAGTATCATACTTTATCATCACAAGTGTCTGACATGAACCAATACCATTTTCTATTCCATATATTTTGCTTTACAATTTTAAGTATTTGATGAAGGTGGTAACTTTTTCCTAACTTAGTTAACTATTGCAAAAAAAAAAAAAAAATTGAAAAGCAAGGTGATTGAAGGATTGTGATGACAATCTCTTTGCAGCAGCTATGTTTGGTTTATGTGAAGTATCCCGGCTTATTCTTGTGGAGTAGGTTTGGTCAGTCAGCAATAACCAAATGACATGCCAATATTACTGGTGCAACTGGTATTCTACAAATGCATAAGGAACACATAGACGACTTCCTTTTAGGATAAAATGACGCTTCTTTCACTAGCTTTTGTGGTAGCCGTGGCTTCCAATAGCAACTGTTTGACAGTTATAGAAATCTTGCATGTGTATTCTTAGGTTGTGTCCCTTAAGTGCTACTTAATTCTCAAGTAGTAATGTTATTCTTATACCCTTCAATGTTCATCTTCTATTTTGATTCAAAACAATTGATAATTCTATAAAAAACCATAAACACTCTGAATTCTTCAGTGAACCAAAGCACCAAATAATAGAGAAAACTTTTGGGAACTAGAGTGTTGGAAAACTTAACAGAACTAAGAGTTAAAGGTAGTGAGAAGTGTGGGGTATATTAATTCTTTAGTGGTAAGGGGAAATGTTGGCTAAATCCTTTTCTTTCATGATACTCTCATTCTGTTTTATATTTCCGGTTTGTTCTTGTCCCCATTTGAGAGAACATACACACAGTTTCTGAAAATTCAAAATGGTTATCAATGCTTTGAACTTTACATATATTATGTATTAGAGAAGGTACAACTGTACATTACATGAATATTACTATGAACATAATAGAATAAAAAAAATTAAAGACAGCAAAGAGACAAAACTTCTGGATAAATCAGATAAATGGTGCTACAGAGGACTTTAGTTATTTCAGCTTATTTGTAAAAATAATAATCAGTGATTAGGTAAAGATAGTGAAACTCAAGAAAAATATCTTGACCCATTTATGTCTAGTGTTCCATTATTGGAATGCTAAGTTTATGGGAGTTATTTAGAGCCTACTGCTCAAGGTCATCACCAAGGTCTGGTTGCAAAAATTCAAAAAATTACAACCTCAGGCATAAATGGGTTAAGCCCAACAGATGGCACTGATCATAAATGATGGCTTGGGTGTGAAGGGTTTAGACTTGAAGATGCATTAACACCTAGAAAACTAAAGACAAAGTGCAGTTGACCCCCAATTACTATTTTAGTTTGAGGTATCAAGGGCATTTGCCAATCCCTTATATGTAGCTTCTAGAGTTGTGCTGTCCAATATTATATCCACTAGCCAACGTGGTTTTTGAAATTAACATTAATTATAATTAAATTTAAAATGTAATTCTTCAGTCACACCAGCCACATATCAAGGGCTTAATAGCCACACCTGGCTTGGGGCTACCATATTGGACAACAAGAAACACTTCTGTGGTTGAAGAAAATTTTAATGAACAATGCTGTAGAGGTGTTTCCTTTGAATTCCTTGTCCTTGAAGAAAAGGGAAGAGGAGGAAAGAAACAAGATTTAGTAGCTCTTGGGCCTATCCAAGCATTTTTTATCTTAGAGAGGCCCCATGGAGTAATGAAAAAAATACAAGCTGACACAGCTTTGAGTCCCCACTGTGTTATCTTGGGAAAATCATTTCAACCTCCATGAGTATCAATTTGCAATTTTGGAAAAGAAAAACATTTTTTGTCCTGTCTTTCTTGCAAGATTATTATGCAACCTGATTAAATGTACAGATGTACAGACTCTCAAAAATGTTATGTTAATGTAACCCATATAAAGTACGACTATTGGTCGAGTACCAGCACAAATTTGCATTCAAAGGAAGAATAGTTCATCAGTCCAAAAAGCATCCAAAGGTAATCAGTTCATCACATATCTTGAGAAAGTGCAAAAAGAGAATGCATTCAAAACACAAAGCAAAATTTTTCAGTTTCTTTTCTGTGCATCTGAATATTTCCTTTAGTATTTGTCCCACATGACATCCATCCCATGTATTTCTCCACTCTTTGCCAACATTGCCTGTGAACATCCTTCAGCTGGCTGAGTTCTTTATTGCACGGAACCACTTAGCTTCTCTAGTTTCTTATGATTTCCTATTTTACATGTAACAGCAAAAGGCGGCTTCCATTTAGAAGGCAATATCTGGAACATAAATAATTTCATATTTATTTTATCACTCTAACACTAATGTAAAGAGCTATGGCATTAAAATATACAACTATTAGGAACTTAATGTAAACCTTTGCACATGCAGACTATATAAAGGGAATAAAATTATTTTAAATTATGCTAATATCCAGATACATATTCTAAGGTTAGTATCATTTATCAGTTTTTGGCAACAGATTCTTATGTTACGTCTTCATGAGGGAGTATAAATTTGATCACGTCCCTAGTGTCTATTGCCCACTTGAGAAAAGGTTTTGCCAGGATCCACGGATTGGTTCAAGATGCTTTCATTCATGATAGGAAATTAATATTTAAATAAGACTAATCGAAAACTAGATTCTCTGGTTTTAATTTCTTCCTCCTGTGAAATGTTCTTTTGGTTTGTATTTCTTTAAGTATTTTCCAAGTTACTGCTGCTTTTACTTCACCACTTCCAACCCCACTTTTGTTATCAGCGTCATATGTCAGAATCATGGGAGATCCAGCCTGGACAACATAGTGAGACCCCACCTCTATCAAATATACACACAAATATACATGTATATCATATATATGTATATTTGATAGAAATGATAGTAAAAAATATATATATACACACACACACACACACACACACACACACACACACACACACACATATGCATGCCAGGCATGGTTTCCCATGCCTGTAGTCCCAGCTCCTCTGGAGGCTGAAGTGGAAGGGTTGCTTGAGCCCATGAATTAGAGGCTGCTATGAGCCATGATTGTGCCACTGCACTCCAGGCTGGGCAACAGAGCAAAACCCCATCTCTAAATAAAAAAGAAGAATTGTGAGACATCATGTAATCCAACCTCTTAATGTTACAGATAAGTAAACTGAGGCCCAAAGAGATATAGTAATAGTCCCAATGTCAATAAACTGGGTCTTGAACTTAAATGTTTGTTTCAATTCTCATTGCCTACATCTCTTAATTGTTGGTACTTAAGGCCAACCAAGCAGCTTAGACAGCACAGTCCACTCAATGCTAACTTTATTCGCTATATTGATGATCTGCTCTGTCCTGTAATATAGAACATTGGATCAGTCTTTCTCTTGTTGCTGACTTAAGGAGGCTGCTATTGTTACAATATCCAGAGATTTCAAGTTCTAGCCATTGTGGGGTCTTTGTTGGGTTTTCAGTTTCTCCTCTCTACACCCCTGCCCCCATCTGTGGCCATCTAAGTTAGCAATACGATTTATTTTGGTCATTTAAAATTTTTCTACCTTTGTTTTATTTCTTCCCAAATGTATTTGAAAATGAATGATCTGTATAGCTGATTTTCTGACTACATATATAGTTGCAATTTTTATTTGCTGTTCAAACTATTAGAACATTTTTGTCCTCATAAGGTTTTTTGGGCAGATAGTGCGAGGTCTGTGGTGTTACCTTTTATATACTCCTATTACCTTTTGTTTGTGAAGGATTTTACATTTTACAGAGCACTGTGATTCATCTCCCTATTTGTTCATTTATTTAACTGCTCAATTCACTGAAATATTTATTGAACACCTACTGGAACCAAGTGACTGTGTTAGTAATTTGTGATGTACAGTAGTGAGAGTCCAGGCATGTAACTGATCATTGTAATACAATAAAATCCCTGAACCAGACTTTACAAGGAGATAGGATCAATAATACTCTATCAATTTTCAACTCTGTTCTACTTAAAAAGGGAGCTAGAAAGTATTTGCCTGAAGAATATGTCCAAAACATAATACATCCCTGCATGGCTGTGTTTGCTCTATTAGAAAGGACCTGTTAATTTTATTTGTGCAAAGAAAAGTTACTCAAAATTCTCCCTGACCTAGGAATACTTTCTAGTTCACTGCAGTCTTACCAGATGCAACAATTGAAGTTTGATTTCTCGAACCAATATTTCTATTGGGTTTTGAATTATTAATATCACTGTTTTGAGGTATTCGAAAACACCAGTGTATCAAAAAAGCATTTGCACTTTAGGTGTGTGTGGTGGTTATGTCATTTATTAGACCATCCCAGACATAAGACAATCAGGGAAATCAGAAAACTCCAGCCTGAAATGTGTCTATAATTTCCTGTTCTACCACTGTCATATCATAACATGGTATTACTTCTTAAGGTTTTGATTAAGTTGATCTTCTAGCCTCAACTTAAATTGTAATACCTCTGCCTAATTATTGCCTGGAATAACTTTTCAACCATCCCATGCCCACTGCTCTCGCAATGGTTATTGCAGAGAAGTAAGATGGTAATTATTCAAATAAAATCACATAACTTCTGGAATCAGTTTTTCATAACAAGTTTATGGAATACATCATCATTGGCTTCTTCATAATATATTTATTATGAGTGACCAAATTATGCCTAGAGGAACAAAATGCTCAAAATTTGTTATTATAGGTTAATTTCCAGCTCACTGTTGACACTAAAAGATTCCGTGTTACTTCAAATCCAGGATAAAAGACTGGAAAAAAATTAAATGTAAGTCATAAACTGATACTCATCTTTTCCTAGTTTCTAAGGCTTATTAACATTTGCAAATTACTCAGTAAATGTTTCATAATGGAATAATATAAAAACTTTTGATTTTGGCAGATAGATAGTGATATTTTCTTTATTTTCATTCTGGTTGAAAAAAATCTCAATGACTTCTCTTCATTCCACCAGAATTTTGATTTTTAACAGCAGTCTCTATTTTTCCCAGCATTACAAATATATATGTCTATATATTCATGACCAAAGTATCGCTTACTGACCATGCAGCTGTAAACCTTCTGTGCCTATCAAACAAATACATAGCATGAAACTAATTTTAGAAGTTTCATGGGGGAATTGTAGGGGGAAGTACAAACCTAAGAGTGAGTGAATGGAGATGATTCATGGGAAAAAATAAAAATCTAAATGTGCTATTAGGTAGAGTTATTAACTTCTTTTTGTTGCTATTGTTTGAGATGGAGTTTCGCTCTTGTTGCCCAGGCTGGAGTGCAATGGCGTGATTTCAACTCACCGCAACCTCCGCCTCCCAGGTTCAAGCGATCCTCCTGCCTCAGCCGCCCAAGTAGCTGAGATTACAGGCATATGCCACCACACCTGGCTAATTTTGTATTTTTAGTAGAGATGGGGTTTCTTCACGCTGGTCAGGCTGGTCCCCAGCTCCCGACCTCAGGTGATCCGCCCACCTCGGCCTCCCAAAGTGCTGGAATTACAGGCCTGACCCACCGTGCCCGGCCGAGTTATTAACTTCTTAAGAGCAATGTGCAAATAAATATTCATTGATGACCAGTTCACATTTAGGTGATTCAGACATCCAGACACTGGGGCACATGTTCTGCAAGTGATGCTGAGACCCCTGACGTAGAGAAATCAAAGGATATGCCCAATTAGTCTAAAATGCAGCCATCACCCCCCATACCTCGGCATTTATCCTAACATCATGGAGGCCTTTGTCCTCGAGAATTACATGACTTGCCCTAAAGAATTAGTGAATGGCCAGAAAGAGACTTTCCATTTATCTTCCTTTGACTTAAAAGGCATGAAAATAAGGCAAAATAAATAAATAAAATAATTTTCCTGAGGAAAGGATAAGAGATGGCACTTTCCTTTCTGGGCTCAGAGCTGGATTTCTCTGAGGTTTGACCATCTCAGGACTCAGACAGACTCAAGTGCTATTTTCTGGACATTTCTGGTGAAACCTCAGCCACCATGTTCGAGGTGGTTTGAGTGAAAACATACTCAGATTGTCACTTTTATAGTAGGGAAATAAAAACTCAAATTAAGCATCCTGCAGCAGGCTACTCTGAAAACAACATGAAGCAACATCAGAGCTTCGCTTGCAAAGAAATGTTAAAATCGTTTTAGGGAAATCAGTGAAGTCTCTTTAGAAACTGACATCTTGTGTATGGCGTAACCCAGTCTTGGGGCCCTCTCAGAGAAGAAGGGGAAGTCTTTTCATTGGTTGGTCAAAACAAATCTCTAATTTGCCTGATTTGAGGCATTTGAACAGTGCCTGGAGAGGACATTATTTTCAGGGGAAAAAAAGGAAAGTCTTTTTTATATGCCAGCTGGGATCATGGGAACTTCGAATGCCAGGAATTTACTACTGTTTCTGGTAATTCTGTTTGTAGTCATTTGAAATGTTGAAGTGTGAAAAGAGAAGAAGTTGGGCACTTTTGCGGGGGGCGGGGGAGCTTTCCATATTTTATGCCAGTTGCACCAGCATGCAGAATATTTGTAACACATTTCAAAGTGGATATAATCGTACCCTTTGTCAGAATCACAACGTTCACTGCGGTGCTGCTACAAGAGAACACTGAGGAAAATCTGACCCTATGAACTCAGTCAGCCCCAAACAAAAAGAATGACTATGTGTGTGAGTGCAGCACATGGCCAGTTCATTTCTCACTGTTTTGGAAAGTCCTGTGTGCCAAACCAAGGACGTGTCTTTCAGGTGAAGGTTAATTTTCCAAAGCTTATTGAAATAGAACTTGGAAAACCAAGCATTTTGAATTTATTCCAGTCCTCTGGGCATCATTCCTGTTTCTTCTGCCATGTCAAGGAGAAATTCCAAGCCTGCATTCTGTTATGCTAAAATAACAAGCCCATACTTCCCGATGACCTTCTGTTGAACGTACCTGAGCCTGCAAATGTAAAAATGATTGTATCTGAATTTGCACTAATGGTGTCTGAGAGCAAAAAGAGTGTGACCTCTATTGGAAACCTTTGTTCAGATTCAATAATTCAGAGATGCTACATACTTCTGCAAGCTTCCTGATTATGTTCACTGTAATATTAATGACCTAAGTTTGAATGCATTTCCTTACAGTCCATTAATTTGACATCCATCTTTTACCTGGGGATTATGACGATTGCAATAATTCATTAATGTTTTCTTCACACAGCTTCTTAAACCAAGTTTTTCTGCAACTCTTTCAGTTCTGCTTACAGTGTGTGGGAAATCTGATTTTTTTTCCCCCTAGTAATAGTTTGATAAGAAATTTAGTGTATTGACAGCCTCAGTGACACAATTCATCTTTAAAGGTGTGGAAGCTGGTGGGGACCAAATGTTACCTGTGTTTTCGCTGTTGATTGCTATTTTCAGAAGTGAACCATGTTTTTCACTTACAGTAGGAGTCAACAAATTTGGGATTTTAGAAGGGGGAGAAGGGAACTATTTGTGTAATACTGCTGTCATATTTGACTACATATTAAAAACAATAAATGAGCATTTTGTTTTAATTTCTTAAATACCTTGTCTTTCAACATACTTTTTGTTTCCTTTCTTCCATTAGTGTTCAAAAGGTTCTACCCATTGTGGAAGAAATTCTGTGTGCAGAATTCAGAGGCGCAAGGCTGATGGCAACATAAAAAATTATTTTGCTTCTAAACCCACCCGGATGTGGAAACTCATATTAGCTAGAGTGAGCTGTAGAAAACAAAGATTTCAGGATTGCACAGTGTGTGGGCAATGGGGTGGAGACTTCTTCCCCTATTCCCAACCACACTGCCCAAATGTTCAAGTCTCCTGGATCAGACAGATGGGATTTTAGCTGCTGCTTTAAATCCTAGTGCTGGAATAAGTCAAGGTGCTTCAGTTCAGCTCTTGCCTCTGTCACTAATCATGCTTTATGAACTCCTTTGATTTTCTGAATAAGTTCCAGAAGGTTCTCTATTATTCTATTCTTCTTCCAAACTGGAAATGATTGTATCTAATTCTCAGGATATTTTGGATGTGTGCCTCAGGTAATTTATGTGGAATGTATAAAGTGAGATGTTTCCAATTCTGAATATTCCTTCCCCGTTTCCCAGTCGTCCACTCTTGGACTACCTTTATAACAACACCGAGTACGTACAGACCTGAATCCACGCCCAAGAAGCACACACAATGACTGGAGCTGTCGGGAATTCCAGTCAGTGGCATTCCCTGAGCAATGGCTCTGTAAAATTCAATTATAATTTTTTAAGAATCATACCTCTGTATAGATCTTTTGGACTGTATTGATTAAACTTTGATATTGTGGAGTAAATTCAGAAGTGCAATTTTAAATGGTGTGAATTGTCTTTATGATGCCAAAAAAAAGAAAAATTATGAATGTGAATCATGCAATCTTCCCTAACAATGGAAAAACATTAGGCCAATGCTTTTAAAAATGACTTGGTGCATACCATTTCTTTAAATAAGTCAGTAGAAATTTATTCAGATATATGTTAAAGAAAAATATGCTAATCACAATCACACAACTCTTAAATCAGCTGTAGATCAATGTCTTCTAAATAAAGAGAACAGATCTTTTCCTCACAGGTTCTCTCTTCCAAAGCACTATTTTTAGAATCAGAGTCTTCTGATACGCAATTTGAAATTTTTCCCCTTCAGTTTATTTTATTAAACACTTATTAAGTAACTACTTTGTGCTATGTTCCCAAGTGTCAGTGTTCTTGACACCAGGGTTACAAAAAAACAAAACCAAACAAAAAACAACAAGGTTTTTGTTGATTTTTCTTTTCTTTTATTTTCTTTTTTCTTTTCATTTCTTTCTTTCTTTATGTTTTATCTTATCTTTTTTTTTGAGACAGGGTCTTGCTCTGTTGCCCAGGCTAGGGTGCAGTGGTATGATCCTGGCTCACTGCAGCCTCGACTTCCCAAGTTCAGGTGTTCCTCCCACCTCAGTCTCCTGAGTAGCTGAAACCACAGGCATGTACCTGGATAGCTAAAATAAATATTTTTTTGTAGAGACAGTGTTCGGCCACATTGCTCAGGCTGTATCAGACTCCTGAGCTCACCTGATCCTCCTGTCCCAGCCTCCCAAAGTGCTAGGATTACAGATGTGAGCCACCGTGCTCAGCCAGAGTCTTTGCTTTTGGTTAGCCTTCAGTGCATTCAGGGAGACAAACATTTAAATAAATATGGCAAACCAAAGACTGTAGGTCCCAGGATAGAAATTTTACGTAATGCAATGAAATGGCAGAGGAGGGAAGAGTTAATTCTGTGTGGAAAAGGCCAGGAGCTTTCATGAAACAAGTGGTATTTGAACTTGGTCTTGAAGGGTGAGTAGGCCTTCCCCAGGCAACAACCCATGCTTACCAGGGAGTAGGTGGACTAGGAGCTAATGGACCGGCTATGTCAGAGGGATCCAAAGGCAGGCAAGGAGAGGAAAGCTGGCGAGTCACTGAGGCCAGAGAGTTAGATCCTCGATGGCTTCCATGACTTTAGAGTTTACCTTCTAAGCACAGATGCACTTGATAACTTTGAAGAACCCCAACTATTTCAGAAAGATCACCTCATAAGCACCATAATGGAAGAATTGCATAGGAAAAAGCTGGGAGGCTGTTCTGGACACAACTGCTCAAATCCAGCTACCGCTTCCTGAGGACTATCCCTTCCTAGTTCTCAGATTTTCCTCTTCATGTCTTCAGTCCTCTATTAATAAAAATCCATGCCCATCAGGACATGTGCCCTGCCTTTCTCCCCTCGCAATCACCCCTTCCAGCAAAATATATATTCCCTTTTCCCCAAAGTCATGGCACAACACAACTGGACAGATTTTCATGTGAAATCAGCCAGATTTGCCCAGGTTTACTTATCTCTTTATGCAAGAACTCCCTTTTTCATTTTTAAACACCCAAGGCAACCCAGACAAGCAACACAGCCTGAGGGGGAGATTCACTTTCCATCAGATGATGATAAAACAGGAAAATGACATATCTTGTCAATTTCCTTCTGGTCATTCCAGACATCTTATTAATTAAATCACTTGCAATTTGGGTGGAGAGGTTTGAATTTAAGGTGTGGTTCCTGAAATCACCTAAAAATTTATTTCATTTTTTTAAATATTAGCACTTAACCCATTATTTTGTCCTCAGAATTAATGACTTAGCAAATGCTCATTCAGGAGTGTCTAGGGTTATTACAAAGCTTAGAAAACCTGCAGCCAAGAAAGGAGTTGAAAAGGTCAAATAGCTTCCCATTGAAGTGCATGGTGAAGTCTCCACCATGGAGACACTCAAATGTCTGTTAAGGGGAGAACTAGACTTCAGAGGGGATCTGAATGTCAAGATTGACAAGAATGAAAGACAAAATCTCCAAGATTTTAGGCAGTCCGCAGTCTGCAGCCAGAGGATTTCAAAGGGTGAATGCAACGTGCCTTTGGATAACTTGAGAGTACATTGAAGTGTTTCAGAGCTCTCTGAGGAGGCAGATCAACACCTGATTTCGTCATCAGGGAAATATGAAGTTGTCAGTCATAAAGGAAACTGATTGGCTCCCATGACCCTGGCTCTGTGCGAGGTCCAAGTCCATTCACGCTGCAAGGGAGCTTGGTTTGTGACTTGGAGATGTAAGGAGCTGGTGGAAGAACAGAAATCAACCAGTTTGTTACATGTTAGGCCTCCCATTTATGGGGAACCAGATTTCATATGTGCACTTCACTACCATAGAGTGTAGCATAAATACAGGAAGGAGGAGGAGAATGCAGACATTGAGAAAAGCTAGAGGTGCAGACAGGAAGCTACTGCTTCAGCTGGTGCGTATTTTCCTGCTCCAGGCAGTGGGCATGTTAATAACTATCATCTACACATCTGGTTCTCCAAGTCTAAAGGTTGGGCAATTGTAAATTTTAGAAATTTTAAAAATGTGTCAAAGAGAGAAAATCCAATGAGAGTCCCTTAAGAGTCTGCAACCTCAGGACAGGCAGAGACCCCAGCCTCCACCCAGTAACGCACCTGTTATTTTCTGTGAATTGCTATCACTTTCAAGACACACAGATGTACTTGGCCTCCCAAAGTAAATACACTTTAGAAATGCCAGCATCTCTTGATAAATGTTAATTGACCCCTTTTTAATGTGTATTATTCTAATGGCTGCAACAAACTTTACTTAAAGGCCTTTGATTGTCTACCAAATATTCCCCTGACATTTTTTTATGGTAAACTTCACAAACATTTGGGGCTTGCAGAATCATGTTCAGCTTTCTTTCCAGAATTTCTTTGTACAATTGCAATTTAGCTTTCTTTCCAAATGGATTCACTGTGGCGTGAGACTTGATAGAATGTGAAGCAAATTCTCCTCCTGGAATTTGGCTGTAAGCCTAGAGGATGGGCTGCATAAATTATTCTAAATGCCATAGAATCTTGCATGTTATTTCTTTCTAGATTGTTTTAAATCTGCGTCAAGATGCCTGGAAGTGAGACACTAAACAAGCAACAGCTCATTGCACAAAAGAGAAATAGTGACTTGCAAAAAAAAAATAATAATAAATGAAACATCCTTCTTGTAAAATGCTGTCACTTGGAATTTAATTAAATGTCATCTTCTTGAGGAAATGTATGTTATTTGAACTAGGCCAGATCCCAGCAGGTTAAACAGCAATAGGGTAAATAAGAAAGGAACACTCCTGTTAGAGAGAAAAGTTAAAATGAGGTTGTTGAGATCACAGGAGACTCCTCAGTCTATGAAGCAGTAAACTCCAGCAGAAGGGGTGTGTCCCTGGAAGGGGGAAGGCATCCATGTGGATTACAATTTTAATGTTAAAATTTTATTGTAAGTTCAGGATGTGCAGGTTTGTTACATAGGCAAACGTGTGCCAAGGTGGTTTGCTGCACCTATCAACCCATCACCTTGGTATTAAGCCCAGCATGCATTAGCTATTTTTTTTTTTTTTTTTTTTGAGACGGAGTCTTGCTCTGTCGCCCAGGCTGCAGTGCAGTGGCCGGATCTCAGCTCACTGCAAGCTCCGCCTCCCGGGTTCCCGCCATTCTCCTGCCTCAGCCTCCCGAGTAGCTGGGTCTACAGGCACCCGCCACCGTGCCTGGCTAGTTTTTTTGTATTTTTTTAGTAGAGACGGGGTTTCACCGTGTTAGCCAGGATGGTCTCGATCTCCTGAGCTCGTGATCCGCCCGTCTCGGCCTCCCAAAGTGCTGGGATTACAGGCTTGAGCCACCGCGCCCAGCCTGTTGTTTTTCCTGATGCTCTTCCTGCCCTTACCCTCCTTCAGCAGGCCCCAGTGTGTGTCATTCCCCTCTCTGTGTCTGTGTGTTCTCATTGTTCAGCTCCCACTTATAAGTGAGAACATGTGGTGTTTGGTTTTCTGTTCCTGCATTAGTTTGCTGAGGATAATGGCTTCCAGCTCCACCTATGTCCCTGCAGAGGACATGATCTCATTTCTTTTTATGGCTGCATAGTATTCTGTGGTGTATATGTAACATGTGGATTTTGTATTGTTTTGCTTCATGACCTGATGTGAAGCTTTATTAAGGCACTAGGATGAGAGTTCATTTACTTCAGATAGACTGCTGTAGTCAGATTGATTTCCTTGTCATAAAATCACAACAAATACCTAACCCGGCAGTTGTCATCCGGAGACAGGAAAACACTCAGCTCCCTCTAAAACTGGAAGAACGGTCCACTGCAAACTTCTCTCCACCTCTCTCATAAGGATCAAACCAAGACCCCTGGATTATAAGAATCCAGTCAAAGTGCATCTGCACTCATGGATACATATATCAGTTTCTTGAGAAAAATTCTCTCTCTGCCAATAATACATCAGACCATGTGATACCTGCCCATGTAACAG
The DNA here is from genome assembly GCF_003255815.1 of Theropithecus gelada. Classification (NCBI taxonomy): domain Eukaryota; kingdom Metazoa; phylum Chordata; class Mammalia; order Primates; family Cercopithecidae; genus Theropithecus; species Theropithecus gelada. The sequence goes on along the minus strand of NC_037677.1, from coordinate 29,480,286 downwards.
TTATGGAAACAAGGCCAGGCGTCATGGCTCACACCTTAATCCCAGAACTTTGGGAGGCTGAGACAGGCGGATCACTTGAGGCCAAGAGTTTGAGATCAGCCTGGTCAACATGATGAAACCCCATCTCTACTAAAAATACAAAAATTAGCCAGGCTTGGTGGCACACGCCTATAATCCCAGCTACTCAGGAAGCTGAAGTAGGAGAATTGCTTGAACCCAGGAGGTGGAGGTTGCAGTGAGCCAAGATAACACCACTGCACTCCAGCCTGGGCAGCAGGATGAGACTCCGTCTTTAAAAAAAAAAAAAAAAATGCAGAAACAAACTTTGTGATATCGCACATGTGACTTCTCAAAGCCCAGGCTACTTCATCTATAAAGTAAGGACAAAAATAGTACCTGATTCCTAGAATTCTTATGACAAGTAAATGATCTAAAATATTTAGCTTAGTGTTCTGCCATTAAACCCAAGAACAGTTTGCTACGCAACGATTATTGTTGCCAATGAAAGATGCGTTGATTTTGGTAGCAAGAATGCTGTCTTAGTCCTTGAGATAAACTGAAGGCGAAAAAGCCGAGAGGAACAATTAACTGGATGAACAGATTGCAAAATAAGCAATTCAAACTAGAAATTGCATAGCAGGAAGACCATTTCCCCTACAGTTTTGTTACTCATTCTCCCTCAAGTCTCATTGCTTTCTAGCATTTACGTCAGTATTATTCATTCCCCATTCTAAACTATAAAAAAGCAAAAAGAAGGGAATTTCAAACATGAAGTGATTAAAAAAATTAAAAATTAAATACCAAAACCCAAGTCTATATAAAGAACAGATAGTGGGTTACGGAATTTAAGGAGGTAACTGCCTTATATGTTCTTTATTCATTTGTTAATTTATGGACGGTTTTACAGAAAAATCAAATAAGGCTGCTAAGTGTTATTTTGAAAACTATTTTTATGTTTCTGTATCTAATTTCCCTGTTAGCAAAATGAGGAAAATTTTTCTGACATCTCAAAGTCGTTTAAAAGAGAATTCATAAGTATAAGATGTTTTAAGCATATGCAAACAAACTTTATACGGATAGCCTAGGTCACAGATTCTGCCTAGGTCACAGATTCTAGCTTCTGAACTTGTTTACCCACAGACTATTTCTGACACCAAATGTGTGGTGGGTTTTTCCCACACCAACCAATTTTCCAATTTTCCAAACAACTGGATTTCCTACCATCCACTCAACTCCACTAACTACCCAGGGTGAGCAGAGACCCCAGGGGTGAAGAATTCAGTCTCACAGGACTGCCCCCCCATTTCAGATGCCAAAAGCAAGTCTCAGGCCACCCATATTTCTAGCTGACCAGGTAAAATTTGCAGAACCCCACGACACACTTTTCAGTCCCAATAATTTGCTAGAATAGCTCACAGATCTCAGGAAAACCATTCACTCACTGTCACCAGTTTATTGCAAAGGATATAACTCAGGAAGAGCCAAATGGAAGAGAGGCATAGGGTAAGATATGGGGGAGGGCACGGGGCTCCCATGCCCTCTCTGGGTGCTCCACCCTCCCAGCACTTCCATGTGTTCCCCATCTGGATGCAGGGGTTCTTATGGAGGTCTCATCACAGAGGCATGATTGATTAGTCATTGATCATTGGTGATTGACTCATTAGCTAGCCCCTCTCCCCTCCTGGAGGTTGTGAGGTGGAGCTCAAAGTACAACCCTCTAATCAGCCGCCATCCTGAAACTACCTAAGGGCCCAACAAGAGTCACTTCTTTAGAACAAAAGATGTTCCCATCACTTGGGAAATTCCAAGGGATTTAGGAGTTCTGTGTCAGGAACCTGGACAAAGACCAACTGTGTGACACTGTGTCACACAACCCTGTGAGTCAGGGATCTTTACCATCCCCCTCTCCTTCTGTGACACGTGCTCTTGCTTACAACAATAGGAATGCACCTGGACCAGGTGTGATGGTTCACACCTGCAACCCCAGCACTTGGGGATACTGAGGCGGGAGGATTGCTTGAGGCCAGCCTGTGCAACACCCTATCTCTACAAAAAATTAGGAAATTAGCTGACTGTGGTGGTGCTCGTCTGTAGCCCCAGCTACTCAGGAGGCTGATGCAGGAGGATTGCTTGAGCCCAGAAGTGCCAGACTAACAGACTAAAGTGAACTAATATTGCACCACTGCACTACAGCTTGGGTAACAAGCAAGACACTGTCTCAAAGAAAAAAAAGAAAAGAAAAAGAAAGTATCTGCCCAGATACTCCCATCATTCCTGAAGCAACTCCAAGCAGATGTCTCTGTAATGTGATAGTAAACTCACCTGGGAAGAGCAAACAAAACAAATTCATTTATTCAATGCATGTTTGTTGATCACCTTCCAAGATCCAAGTACCATTTTACATGCTGGAAGTAGTGATGTATTTATTTCACAAATAGTGTTGTTTTGTGCCAGGCACTGGTCTAAGCACTTTACAGATATTAGTTATTGAATTCTCTTATTATCCTTGTGAGGCAGGTGCTCTTACTGTCACCATGTTGCAGAAGAGAAAAGCAGTTACTTAGTGGTTGAGCCACTGATCCACGGCCACACAGCAAGGAAGAAGCAGAGACCAAATACAAACCCGGAGACTTTGCTCTTGGCCACTACTCCGGGCTGTCTTTGGAACAAAACAGTAAACAAACAAACAAACAAACAAACAAACGAAAAAACCAGCATAAATCCCTGCCCTCATGAGTTTATATTCTAGTGAGGAGCTACAGACAATCTGTTATCTAAGTAATATCTATGTATACATATAGTAAGTTAGAAAATGAATGCTATGTGGAAAAACAAAAGAGAGGAATGATCAGGAATGAGAAGCAGATTTCTCTTTGTAAGTGGGTAATCAGGAAAGGGAACATTTGAGCACTGACCTAAGAGTATTCAGACAAAGGGGGCAGCAAGTAGAAAGACCATGCAGAGGAAACCTTCCAGCACTTTCAGGAAGCAGCTAGGATGTCACTGTGGCTGGTGAGGAATGAGTTAAGGAGAGTCCTATAGAGGTCAGAGAGAAAATGTGACCGTGTGTTCCTGAGAAAGATGGAAAACCAGTGGGGAGTTCAGAGCAGTCCAGGGAGAAGATCTGACTTCCTATTGAAAAGGTTTACTCTGACTTCTGAGCAGGATAAAGGAAGAAACAGGAGACCAATTAGGAGGAGGCAGATGTCATCCAATGTCCTATAACAGGGACCTACCATACCAGTCCATGGCTTAGGAACTGGGCCACACAGCAGGAGGTGAGTGGCAGGTGAGCAAACAAAGCTTTATCAGTATTTACAGCCACTCCCCATCACTCACATTACCATCTGAGCTCTACCTCCTGTCAGATCTGCAGTGGCATTAGATTCTCATAGGTGGGCAAACCCTATTATGAAATGTGCATGTCAGGGATCTAGGTTGTGTACTCTTTATGAGAATCTAATGCCTGATGATCTGTCACTGTCTCCCATCACTCCCAGATGGGACCATCTAGTTGCAGGAAAACACACTCAGGGCTCCCACTAATTCTACATCATGATGGGTTGTATAATTATTTCATTATATATTACAATGCAATAATAATAGAAAGAAAGTACACAATAAATGCAATGAGCTTGAATAATCTTGAAACTATCCCTCCACCCCTGTCCGTGGAAAAATTATCTTCCATGAGACTGGTCTCTGGTGCCAAAAACGTAGGGGACTGCTGTCTCACAAGATGTGAAGGTTCTTGATGGTAAGAGACACAACACAATGACAATATGCAAGAAGGCAGAACTCTCTGACACTTACAGCTCACAAGGAGAGGAGGCTGCCAGGCAGGGCCACACGGGGCTGCACCCCAGAGAAAGCAACAGCAAGTTGACAGTGGAGGGGATAGGTTACATGTGCCAAGTGGGGTAAGAATAGCTAGGGTTCTGGGCTCCCTGTGGATGGGTCCATTTGAATATGGTGGAGGACTCTGGAACATAGAGGCTGCTCCTACTTGTCAGGCAAGTGGCCCAGGGGCAATTAGGGTGAATGTTTAGTAGTTTGAATGTGAGCCCAGGCAGGGAAGTGGTTGCAGCATAGACTTAATTGGCTATTCAAGAAGGGAATAGACCAGCCTCCAGCAAGGACCTCAAAACTTGGTTAAGATGTAAAACAAAAACATAAATAAACTACATATATTACAATGAAGTAATGAAGATGGTGAGTATTGGTCCGATAGTGGTTCTATCTGAAGCAAGAGCCAACACTATTTGCTGATGGGTTAGATATGGGGTGTGTGAGAAAGAGGAGTCCATAGGATCTCCTATTTGAGGGCTTGAGTCTGGATGGCAATTGCCGCTAACAAAGATGAACAAGACCACAAAATGAACAAGTTTGTAAGGAAAAGTTAGAAGTTTAGTTTAGAATATTTGGTGTTTGAAATGTCTTTTTTTAAAAATATAAGATATTTAAGTAAACTTGTTGAGCAGAAGATAAATTTATGACTCTGAAGTTCAAAAGAGATGTCTGGACTGGAGATACAAATTTGGGGGTGTTTGACATAAATACGGTATCTAAAGCCATGGGACCCAGTGAGATCATCCGAGAAGTGAATGTAGATAAAGAAAAATATGTGGCCTACTGACTGCATTTTGGGGCAGTCCAACATGAAGAACTTGAGCCAAGGAGGAAGAAACAGTAGAAGAAAAAGAAAAGTGGTGGAGTAGAGGGTTTAGGATCCGAGTGAGCAAAGTGTTTCAAGGATATAGAAATGTTCAGACTCAGTGACAACCAAATAGGTATATTGACAATGACAATAAGATACTCTTGACCATCAAATTAGGAAGTCATTTACAAAACAGACACTTCATGTTGTCAAGGGTGCCATGCAGCACTTGTACCAATTTACACCACAATTAGGAAAAAAAAACTGGATAGAACTTTCTGGAAAGCAAGTTAACATTATATAAAAGGAAAATCTATACAAAGTCTGCACACTGACATTCAGCGGTTCCTCTTCTAGGAGTCTACCCTGAAGAAATAAACAGAAACATGGACAAAGTTTTATACACACAGATGTTCTGTGATTTGTTACATAACAAATCATTCCAAAACTATTTATATTAATGAACAACTAAGAAAAAAATCAATTTTGAACAAGGAAAATTATTCAATAAATTATGAGCCTCATACTAAGAGGATTGTGTAGCCCAGAAAAATCATGGTTCAAAAGTATATTTGATGACCTGTGAAAATCCTCACGATACTGCATTCATTGAGGAAAACAAGGTATTGCTTTTCTTTCTCAGTTATAACAAAACTAATAATTACCACTTATTAGACACCTACTGTGTGCAAGGCACTGTGCTAATCGTTTATATGTGTTATTTTTAATTCTATAATATAGGTATGATGAGAAGGCAGAGACTCAGAGGTTGTTTTGATCATACTGTGTTTGCTGTTAACACATTTGGGATCTGAAGGAAACATACAAAATACACAGAAGGAAATCTGATGGCCTCTCCTAAAAACTCCTATGTTCCTAAAGAAGTGTTCATGACCTACTACAGAAATATAATACAAACTGTGAGTTCATGATTCTTTTTTTCTAAAGGGGGATTCTAAGAATGACAACAAAACGTAGAAGTAAGCACTGATTTCTTCCTGTAGAATTCATTTTCTCATAATTTCGTAATTCTAATCCCTCACCTATAAAAATAAGAATCACTATAGAAACCCCTAGCACTGCCAGATACAGTTGATGCCTGAACAACCTGGGGGTCATGGGCACTGACGTCCTCAGAGTTGATGATCTGCTTATAACTTTTGATTTCTCAGAACTTAACTACTAATAACCTACTGTTGATCAGAAGCCTTGCCAATAACATTAACAGCTGATTAACACATAAACTAGTATCTACATATATTTTACCCACTCATGACAAACCTAAATTTTTCTATATTTCTAGACTATGTGTCTTGTCTGCCAGCTTATTTCCAATGTAACAGATCTCTAAAGAAATGTTCCAATATATTTATTGAAAAAAATCCACGTACAAGTGGACCCACACAGTTCAAGCCCTTGTTGTTCAAGGGCCAACTGTATTTTTTTATGTCTTCAGCAGTGGAGTTAATTTGTTGTGAGGCAAAAGGAAGGAGTTAAAATACTTCTGGAAAATGTATTTTGAAGATGAACAGTGCTTACCTTTCCAACACAGTACCTTCCTCCTTCATTCTGTAACACATATTTTTCAAAGAGGTTCTTAAGGAATGGAAATTAACGTGCTTAGCATTCTAATGTATTCATTAATGTATTTCATGATGGCATACTATGTGCAGACACTCTGCTAGTTCTTTGAGATGTGGTTGGAGGACACTTGAGGAGATTGCATTATAACCTAAGTCACACATAGTTTCTGTTGCAGACAAGCTCACTGTCCAGAGGAGAAGACAAACACATCACACATACATGCAATACAGGTAACAAAATGGAGTTCACTGTTTCCTGATGGTTATCAGCAAAGTAAAAGAGACAGCATTCTAGGCAGAAAGCAGCAGGATCAAAAAACAAAATTGTGGCAGCCCTAGAGCGGGCTGGATATAGCAAGTAGTTCAGCATGGCAGGAATGGAGCTGTGCATAGGGTTAAAATTACAGTTAATGTAAAGATTATTAAACTCAGCCGGGTGCGCTGGCTCACTCCTGTAATCCCAGCACTTTGGGAGGCTGAGGCAGGCAGATCACAAGGTCAGGAGTTCAAGACCAGCCTGGCCAACATGGTAAAACCCCGTCTCTACTAAAGATACAAAAAATTAGCTGGGCGTGGTGGCACGCACCTGTAATCCCAGGTACTCAGGAGGCTGAGGCAGCAGAATTGCTTGAACCGGGAGGCGGAGGTTGCAGTGAGCCAAGATTGCACCACTGGACTCCAGCCTGGGTGACAGAGTGAGACTCTGTCTCAAAAAATAAATTAAAAAATGAAAAAATAAGATTATTAAACTCTTTTTGTGCCTGGAAACTAGGAAGGCACTGAAAGATTTCATTTGGAAAAAATCATCAAAGTTCCATTTTAGTTGTGAGTCTATGACAGTAGTGTTCAGCAGGCAGCACAGAATGCAGGAAACTTAGGTCAGTGTTCAGAAGCACAGACTGCTTGGGTTCAAGTACTAAAGCTGTATGACTTCAGCAAGATGCTTACTTCTTTGTGCCTCCGTTTCCTCATTTAGAAGAATGATACAAAACCAGGCAGATTCAAATTTAGAGAGCTGATGTTAATAATGCATGCCTCATAATGTCAGTATGAGGATTAAATCTGAAATAGACGTAGTGCTTAGAACAGAGACAGCCATATACAATGCATTCAATAAAAGTTAGCTATCATTACATGTCTTTAGAAATCTGTAGCAGCTAGCTATTGTTACATAACAAATCATTCCAAAACTTGATGACTTAAAGCAGTCATTTATTTGTTCATGATTCTTCAGGTCAGCAATTTAGTCTGGGCTCAGCTGGGCAGTTTTTCTGATCTAGCCAGGCTAGGTTTGTTTGTGTGCCTGAGGTCAGCTGTGTACTCAGCTGTTCTACACAATCTTCCAACTTCCAGCAGGCTGGCCAAGTCTTGTTTTCATGGCAATGATGGAGTTTTAATAAGAAGAATTTAAGACCAAGGAGGTTTTAGACTTAGCTTGGAAATTACACACCATTATTTCTGCCACATCCTGTGGGCCAAAGCAAGTTACAAAACCAGGCAGATTCAAAGAGGAGAAAAACAGACTTTAGCAACTGATGGAAGGAGCAGCCAAGCCATACTACAAAAACCAAGGAGACAGGGAAAAGTAAAGGATTGTGGCCATTTTAGCAATCTACCACAAGGTCTGAAGCTCAGGATTAAGACTGAGATTGGTGATACTGATTCAGCAGTCATCATCTGTAAATAAATGATAGTAAAATCTTGAAGCGGATAAGCTCATTAAGAGAGCTCTTCTCATCATGAGAAAGAAAAAAAGAGGATTCAAGGCAAAACTCTTATAACATCAATTGTTAAGACTGGGCAGAGGAACAGAGAGCACAATGGGCCCTGAGCGAGGTTGAACACAAACATGGAGAAGGTAACAGCCAATGCGATGAGAATAATGAGGATTTAAGAAGTCATCTTTGGACTTAGCAGCAACCTTAGTGGGTTTGCCCATGGTGGAAGTCAGCATTTCGCAAACTCAAGAATGCATGGGAAATGAGCAGACCTGACTGGAAACAGTTTGGTGATATATCAAGGAGGTGAAAGATACCATTGTACCTGGAGGAAGATGTGGAGTCCAAGAAGGGATTTTTGTTTATGTGTTTATTTTCCTTTTTTTTTTTTTTAGGATGGGGGTCATTTAAGCTTTTAAATTCTAATTAATATGGAGTGAGGAGAGAGTAAAAGTTTAGAATTTCAGGAAAGCAGAAATAAGTGAGCCAGTGAAGGCAGAAGGAAATGTGATAGAGTTAAGGAAAATATGAACAAATATAGAAATAAGTTTGTTGGTTTTGTGGCAGTGGCAAGGGGCTTGTACAATGGATCCTACTTCCTCTGAGAAGAAGAGGATGAGAGCACATTCTACACCTTAGAGGAAATGTGGCTCAGTGGGAGGTTTCCACAGCAAGGTTGATGAAGCCGTGATGGAAACAGGAGAGAATTTAGGGAATCATCAAGGTCTGTCAGGTATCATGGCAGAGTCAGGTGACACTGGGTCCCAGGATGTGGAGAGGCCCCAGTATGCATGACTGAGGGATTTTTCCCCCAGAAGTCATAAACCAAGGTGTTGATATGGATAAGACAGAGAATTGGACGGCTTCAGAGTTGGGATATTTTTTTCCCCTGGTAAATGGAACAGAGAACCACCTGGGCCAAGCATAATTGAAGTGACAGGTAAACTGAGCTAAAGTGGAAAAAAAAAGTAAAGACAGCAGGGGATTGAGGAGAAGAAAGCAGCATAACATCAAGGAGCTGAATAGTCTGTAAGATCAAGAACAAATGCAGTGACAGTGACTAAATGATGGAACTAGAAGAGTGTGTCACAGTCAGGGAGAAGAATGTATGAAGTTAACTTTTCAAGGTGAAGGCATCTCAGATTATAACAAGACCCAGGGTGTGGTTGTGACAAAGCTGAAATAGGTGGATGTTTACTAAAGGTGGGAAGGTCAAGACGAAGAGACTCATGCACTGAAAGGGTCACCATGTCCTAAAGTCACCAGACAATAATGGTGTTGAGGAGAAAAGAGGCACATGAATGAATCTTGTGCCAGAGTCTTCAGTGTGTTGGCGATGGCAGTGGGTTTGGGGTGGGAGCTTAACAGCTAACCAGTAGATGAGAGCGTGAAAGTCATCAGAATGAAAATGGAGTCACCAATGTTAAGAAAATTCT
>NC_037677.1:29155651-29170818 GCF_003255815.1 Theropithecus gelada | reverse complement strand
TTTTTTTTTTTTTTTTTTTTTTTTGAGACGGAGTCTTGCTCTGTCACCGAGGCTGGAGTGCAGTGGCGCTATCTCGGCTCACTGCAACCTCTGTCTCCCGGGTTCAAGCGATTCTCCTGCCTCAGCCTCCTGAGTAGCTGGGATTACAGGCGCCCGCCACTATGCCCGGCTGATTTTTGTATTTTCAGTAGAGATGGGGTTTCACCATATTGGCCAGGGTGGTCTAGAACTCCTGACCTAGTGATCCTCCCATCTCAGCCTCCGAAAGTGCTGGGATTACAGGCATGAGCCACTGTGCCCAGTCTCAAGGGGGAATCTCTATGCCTACTTTTTAGGATAAACTCAATAGACTCAATAGTCAACAGCCTTTGTCTTTACTTCCTTACACTGGTAACTTATGGGGCTGTTTGACAAGAATCATTCAATGACGTGTCAATGCCATGACCACATGCCACCGCAGAATGAAACATCTTCCCAACACCATAGATTTCTTTCCCCCAAGGGCTAACACTTTTGATTTTATGCGTAAATCATTTGTAATAGAGACATTCAAGCTCAGGTTCAAAAAGACTGGAAGTTAAGCTCTTAGAATTCATAGAGGTAATTTAGTCATATGGAGATCAGATAAAAGCAGAAAAGGAGTATCTATTTACCTCAGGACTTTTTTTTTTTTTAAACTAGAAGTTTGACCCAGGTTTAAAATTAGACTTTAAAGCTTACTGAGGTTTTTATCTTCCTTTTCTCAGCCCCCATACTTTCTACAGCTGTGTCTACCAAGATTTGAAAGGCATATTCTTGAAAGTCATAGACATCTAGTCCAATATGTGTAGCTTAACTGGAAGAGGCGTCTTCATCATATTCATCAATCACATAATCAAATTAATTTTATAAATACCATGTAGGAAACACTGGTTATTTAAATCAAAGTTCATAAACACATGTCACCTAGAAATACTTACAGAAATACATCTAGAAATATGTAGAAATACGTCACCAGGTCTAACTAAAGGAAATATGGAGAGGTGCTTTCCGTTTTCAAAGAGACAATGGTTGATGCTTTCATCTACGCTAACAGTAAAAAAAAAAAACACGATCTCTTTATAAAATGCATCATGCATAAGCCCAGACTGAGTGGTGTTTATAAAGCAATGTTTTGAATAAGCCAAAAATGAAAGACTTTCAGAACTAGAAGGGATTTTCTAGTTATATCCACTTTATTTTTTCAGATGAAGCAATGGAGAGCTAAATAAATGAGAGAGGAAGCATTTACCCCTACTTTCAGAGATAAACTCAACAGACCCAAAAGCCAAGTCTCTTCTTCTCTCTACTTCGGCTGAAATTTGTGAATCTATTTTGACAAGAGTCATCCAATGAAGAGTCAAGCTGTGACTACATTCCGTGTCAAGCCACATCAGAATGATTTTCCCCAGGTCCCCTTGTTCAAAGTTCAGTGAGTTTTATTTGGTACTACTCCTTTAATAGCATTTATTTTCCATCAAATAATACAATATCCTGCTTTGCAAATGAGCAACAATGAAGCAGATAGAGAATATTAAGTTATCCACAAGAAGTTGCTTACTTAGAGATGTGAGTGGTCAGAGACTTCTCATATCCTGTGGTCTGATAGTAATCATTCCTCTTAATAGGGATTGAATATCGACTCTGAGGGAAGAAATCAGAAAGCCATATTCATGATGGTTTTTAAAAACACGGACAATGGTAGAGTGCTTTTCTTTATTTTTAAGAAATATCAACTGAATGTGTACTTTATTATATAATTAAATAGCCACTGTAATTTTCATGTCTTTTGGTAATTTATTTTCTTCTGCATTGTAGGTTAGATTTAATAACAAGGCCACCTAAATGAATATCTTGTGACTTTCCTGTTTAAGTATTTGCCAGATCTAAGTTATTTGAGATACCAGATTTTCTAACAGTGAAGAGAAATCAAAATCAGCTCTTATCTAGTAAGCTCACTTTAACATGAATAGAATCTTGAAGTCAGTACTTTCGATGGGGAAATTCTTGCTGGTATGTCTTCTAAGCCACAATTATTGAAGGATGAATACTTCTTATTTCCATTTAAACTACTTTTCTACAAAATGGAATAGTAAAAAAAAAAAAGTTCAGCTTGTCTCATACAAATAATATAAAAATACAATACATTTAGGGATCCAGTGGTGACTGACATCTGAAATTATAGCAATGAAATGAAGAAAATAATGTGAGTCCCTCAAATTGTCAAGATCCAACTGAGAAAAAGATCAAAAGTGAGACTGAAGGTACATGCTAGATTATATTCCTAACAGGCAAGGTTAAGAGTTGACGGTCAATTGCAGCCACTATCTCTTTTGGATTTTACCTCACTTTTAAAAGTTTTTAAAAACACAAGGCTATTGATACAAGGGCAAAGAAAAGCTATAAGGAGAAACCATAAAAACTGAAATTTACAACCTATAAAAGACAGTTCAGAGGAAATTTAATTTTGGCATATAAAGTCTTAACCAGCCTATCAGATGCCAAACACAGTGACTATTTCTTCAAAAGATAGTTAAGAAAGCTCTGAGCTTAACTGCAAAATAAAGCAAAATAAATTTGAAACGGGTGTCATCAAATCACCCTCCTTACTTTGTTTTAATTGTAGAAAAATCAGGAGTTCGTGTGTACAATAGCTTGCCAGGAAAAGATAGCGAAACTTAAACACCAGGAGACCTTTCAAGAAGCAATCACTATAACTGAAGTCTTGAGGGAAATTGGAGTATTAACAGAAGATAAACCTTAATGAACTAAAAAGGCTTCAATTATTCTGATTTTTTAAAGTTTTCTGAAACTTTAAATGTTGTAAAGTGAAAAATAAATTAGAAGGGTCCAAGCAAAGCTATTTTTTCCCCCATAAAACCAAAGTTCAGATCTATGTATTTTTTTAATATTTGAAAGACTTAATTTTTTTTCTTTAGGAAAATCCAATGGCCTCGGCTCTGGCCTAAAGTTGATTCAGCTGTTCCTAATAACGTTTTAATGCTGGTTTCTTAAGGCATCTGGGAAGCTTCCAGAAATTTCAGTAAATGTGAAGATTCTCACTGTACACCAAGAAAAAGAGACACTGCTAATGCCAAAATGTACTATCTTCACACTGAGTGTCTAAACAGCATGTTTTCACATCAATATTTTGCTTTGAAAGATTTAAGAGATTCAGAAAAAAGAAATTCACTACATTAGATTTTATTTCCCACATGAAAACTGTTAGCTAAAAAAAAATTGTCTTCATTTTTGGTTGAGTTAGTAGGTAAAATTTAAATTAAAATTACATTTAATGGCTGGATAGAGGGACAGATGAATAAATTAAGAATAGATCAAATAGAACAATGGTAGAAAGTAGGCTGTGGAAAAATGTGTTCACTATAAACTTTTTTCCAATTTTATACTTGGACATTTTCGTAATTAAATGACGGGGAAGAAAAATCACAGTTAAGAAAGAATGACCATTCTGAATTTTATCAACCAAAAAAGCTTATTTCACCAGCCACAAACCAAACAGCAAATAATTTTCCAATGAGTTCATAAGTGATTAGCTCACATTGTTATCGGATGGAAGGTGTTGACTGACTTGTCCAGGTTCTTGGCATGTTGAACAAAGAATTGAACAAAACACACAAAGCAACAAAATAAAAAGGCAAAGAAAGACAAAGAAACAAAAGAATGGAGTAAGGAAAGTACAAATTCATTGAAATGAAAGTACACTTCACAGAGCAGGAGCAGGCTCAAGCAAGTGACTCATGACGTTGCCAATTACAATCTCCTTTAGTGTTTTTATTAGGCTAAAAGAATTTGGTAACACCCCTAGATTACCTTTAGAGGCCTCCAATTGGTTACATCCTATGAAGGATTGGCCCAGAACCAATCAGAGGCTGAAGTGAAGACTTGACCCTTGGCCAATCAGAGACTGAAGTGGAAACCTCTATCTTCTTGTCACAGGGGTGAGGATGTGGCCTGTATGCTGCCCATTCTTGCCTAGAACTGGCTGCACCTGCTGATCTCTTGCTTTTGTGAACTGGCTGCACCTGCTGTTCTCTTGCTTATGCCTTAACCCTGGGTTTCCCTAATTCCCTGTTCTCCTGCCTCAACATTATGTAGGGACATTAGATCAGTAAGGTTGGGTCTGAACTGAAGAATTATTTGGCAGATATTCCAGGTCAGAAAATAGATGGAATGTGGATAAGGAATGAATAATACTCTTCAAAAAAATGTATATCTTAACCTACCTCCAAAGCCTGCACCCTGGAGACAGATTAAGTACTCAGAAGACCCAGCGATGTCTAAGGAAGAAAAAGAGTAGACAGGTCCAAACAAATTAGGATTACAGGGGTTCATGACTCCCTCCCCAGGTACCTCTGTACCAAAACCAGGTTGTTCTCTCTTTACCCATGATTGGAAAGGTCTCTATCAGTTGAAATCACCTGGCAAGGACCACAGTGTTCAGCAGACAACAGGAAAACACCCAAGGTTTGCAAAACTCCAAATGGGGAGGACAAATTCATTGGTAGATAGAGATAGCTGGGGTCTACCATGAGATCAGGTACATCAACAAGAGCCTGAAGCCCACACTGGCCAGGGAAAGTAGTGTAGGCAAACAGGGTTGTACCTTCTGATCCTAAAGCTTTCAGCCACAAATCTTGTTGTTTGGCTATCTGAGAGAGGTAAGAGTTTTGGGATGTTTTTGCAGGTAGAGAAAGGCTGAGCTCCATAGAAGTCAATGATACCAGATAACTGCAGAGCAGCAGTTCTCCATGATTTTGACCTCAACATCCCTTTACTGGCTTAAAAATTATTGAAAACCTCCAAGTGCTTTTGTTTACAAGGGTCACCTATCAACAGTTACAATATTCAAAATTAAAATGGAGATTTTTTTTTTTTTTTGAGACGGAGTTTCACTCTTGTCCAGGCTGGAGTACAATGGTGCAGTCTCGGCTCACTGCAACCTCTGCCTCCCAGGTTCAAGCGTTTCACCTGCCTCAGCCTCCTGAGTAGCTGGGATTACAGGAGCCCACCACCAGGCCCAGCTAATTTTTGTATTTTTAGTAGAGATGGGGTTACACCACATTGGTCAGGCTGGTCTCAAACTCCTGACCTCAGGTGATCTGCCCACCTCAGCCTCCCAAAGTGGTGGGATTACAGGCGTGAGCCATCACACCTGGCCTTACTAATTTATTTTTAAGATGACAGTAATAAACTCACTATATGTTAATGTATATAAAATATAAGACAAAATATTTTCAATATAACTTGTAGTTTCTAGACAACACTGTTATTCACTCGTAAAAGAAAGAGAGTGGAGAAGAAAAGTAAACATCTTAGAATAATTATAATATTGTTTTGATCTTATGGACCCCCTGAAAGAATCCTGGTCCCCAACCCCATATTTCCTGGAACATACTTTGAGAAACACTGTCATACAGGCAATGGCTAAGACTTTGAGAGTTCTTTGTAACATCTGCCATTGTAAAAGTTGTCTTCACATTGATAAGTATAGTTTATATATAAAAATAAAAATCTTTGTAATAGTAATGAGCTTCAAAGAGAGGTGAGTGACCAAGTTAATTTGTGTGTGATACCAAACATAGCTTAAAAAGATAGTTTTGAAATAGCAGGCAGATTATTCAAATTTGAATTCTTCAAGGCACTTAGCTGTCTTCCCCTTCCAAGCCTTTAAAAGTTACTTTTTAATGGTTTAGCAGCTTGGAAACACAATTATAAATAATTTCCTTATGTCCCAAACCTCGTAATATAAACAAATTGATTAAACCCAACCCAAGTTGCCAGTGGCTTGGAGACTGGTCTTTACCATTCAATGGACATCTAGACCTAGCCTGCCTCTCTGGGCAGGTCTCACAGAGCCCACAGACTCCCCAGACACAGCAGGAACCACGCTACTGTTCCTACATTCATGCCCGCTCTCTCCATAGCAAACTCCTACTTATTCTAAAGGCCAGCCAAAATTGTATTTGGTCATCTTTCAGCATTTCTCATTTTAAAACTCGGAAATTCTCAACCCTGGTTTTCAGAAAGAACAACCTGAGCCACAGGGAGGAAGTGACTCTCCCAGGATCCCAGACAATTAATTGGCCTAGACAAGAATAATATGAAGGTCATTTTTGATCATTGTCATTCACAATTCAGTTGTCTCCTGTGTCTCCATATGCAAAGAAGTCTACATTCCTGACTCAAGAAGTCAAATGTATTTGTCTTTCATGCTAAAACTAGAAGGACATTCATTTATAATATATTTTGTTTTCGTACCTCACCAAAACAATGCAATGTTCTATGACAAACACGAGTTGTGTTTAAATCTGAACTCCAAGTTGTTCCAGAGCAAAGGTTATGTCCTGTATT
The DNA here is from genome assembly GCF_003255815.1 of Theropithecus gelada. NCBI lineage: Eukaryota > Metazoa > Chordata > Mammalia > Primates > Cercopithecidae > Theropithecus > Theropithecus gelada. The sequence goes on along the minus strand of NC_037677.1, from coordinate 29,164,428 downwards.
TCTTTGGCATTTCCTCTATGGATTTATATAGTGCTCTTTCACAGCAGTGACTCCTGAAAGGTTAAAGAATCACTCTGTTTTTTTCTCCTTTTCAGAATTATTTAATTTTAGCCCTAGTTTTGGTTCATTCATTCAGCCAGCAAGCATTTATTAGATCCCAGTCACATGGGTGAGACATTGGAGATATATGATCTTCATGTGCCTTCCTTACATCCACAAGGGGCGCCAGAAGGTCGTGTGATCCTGATAACACTGCTGTGCCTCCTTACCCCAAATCCTCAAATCCTCACCACAACTACATACTGGAAGACCATTAGGAAGAGCCCCAATGGGTTTACATCACTCATGCAAATAGCCACTTTCTCCCATACAATTCCACCCTATACGAGTTACTGCTCTTCCCTAAATCCTGAAACCATTCTGCCAGACCTTCTGTAACTTATAGCAAAATCAGCCAATTCTTCAGCTATGCTTAAAACATTCCTTTCCAATGACAGCCATTGAACGATGGCTTCCATAGAGCCCTCCTAAGTGTAGACTGCGTTCTCCTCCACACCTGTGGATCTCTCAGCCTGGAGGTGAGGTCATAGTCTTCATTGCTCACCATTGCTGCTGCCGGACTTTTGTCCTTCCAACCTCTTTTTTGTTTAGACCCTGTTTTTTGTACTTATATATTAATAACAAACATTTCTATTAATTTAATCTATAGTTTTATTTTTAATGTTGCCTGAATATATAGCAGTTTAACACCTATTGTTGGAGATCGACACTATTTTCAGTTTTTAATCATATAAACTATATTGCCATGAACAACTTTGTGACTAAATTTTAGCATAGTTTTTGGTTGTTTCCTTAAGACAAATTACAAAAAAGGTAATTACCCTTGAGGCTTTTACAACTACGTCCAAGTCCTAAAACCAGAATTCAGCCAAATGACACCAAGTAGGAATCATTCTCTCATTGGAGATACTAGTACCAATAATTTCTGTTGTTATAATTAAAGATTATTTCAATAAGCTAACATTTATTGAGTACTTTCCTTCCATATATATATATACACACATATATATGTGTGTGTGTGTATATATATATATAAATACACACACACAGTTCTGGGGTACATGTGCAGAACGTGCAGGTTTGTTACATAGGTATACACATGTCATGGTGGTTTGCTGCACCATCAACCCATCATCTACAATAGGTATTTTTCCTAATGCTATCTCTCCCTTATCCCCCCATCTGCTCACAGGCCCCAGTGTGTGATGTTCCCCTCTCTGTGTCCGTGTGTTCTTATTGTTCAGCTCCCACTTATGAGTGAGAACATGTAGTGTTTGCTTTTCTGTTCCTGTGTTAGGTTGCTGAGAATTATGGTTTCCAGCTTCATCCATGTCCCTGCAAAGGACATGAACTCATCCTTTTATATGGCTGCATAGTATTCCATGGTGCATATGTGCCACATTTTCTTTATCCAGTCTATCACTGATGGACATTTGGGTTGGTTCCAAGTCTTTGATATTGTGAGTAGTGCTGCAGTAAACATACATGTGGATGTGTCTTTATCGTAGAATGGTTTATAATCCTTTGAGTATATACCCAGTATTGGGAGTGCTAGTTAAATGGTATTTCTGGTTCTAGATCCTTGAGGAATTGCCACACTGTCTTCCACAATGGTTCAACTAATTTACACTCCCACCAACAGTGTAAAAGTGTTCCTATTTCTTCACGTCCTCTCCAGCATCTGTTGTTTCCTGACTTTTAATGATCACCATTCTAACTGGCATGAGATGGTACCTCACTGTGGTTTTGATTTGCATTTCTCTAATGACTAGTGATGATGAACTTTTTTTTCATATTTTTGTTGGCCACATAAATGTTTTCTTTTGAGAAGTGTCTATTCATATCTTTTGCCCACTTTTTGATGGGGTTGTTTGTTTTTCTCTTGTAAATTTGTTTAAGTTCCTTGTAGATTCTGGATATTAGCCCTTTGTCAGATGGATAGATTGCAAAAATTTTCTCCCATTCTGTAAGTTGCCTGTTCACTCTGATGATAGTTTCTTTTGCTCTGCAGAAGCTCTTTAGTTTAATTAGATCCTATTTGTCAATTTTAGCTTTTGTTGCCATTGCTTTCGGTGTTTCAGTCATGGAGTCTTTGCCCATGCCTATGTCCCAAATGGCGTTGCCTAGGTTTTCTTCTAGGGTTTTTATGGTTTAGGTCTTACATTTAAGTCTTTAATCCATCTTGAGTTCATTTTTGTATAAGGTGTTAGGAAGGGGTCCAGTTTCAGTTTTCTGCATATGGCTAGCTAGTTTTCCCAACACCATTTATTAAATAGGGAATCCTTTCCCCATTGCCTGTTTTTATCAGGTTTGTCAAAGATTAGATGGTTGTAGATGTGTGGCATTATTTCTGATGTCTCTGTTCTGTTCCATTGGTCTATATATCTGTTTTGGTATCAGTACCATGCTGTTTTGGTTACTGTACCCTTGTGGTATAGTTTGAAGTCAGGTAGCATAATGCCTCCAGCTTTGTTCTTTTTGCTTAGGATTGTCTTGGCTATATGGGCTCTTTTTTGGTCCCACATGAAATTTAAAGTAGTTTTTCCTAATTCTGTGAAGAAGGTCAGTGGTAGCTTGATGGGGATAGCATTGAACCTGTAAACAACTTTGGACAGTATGGCCATCTTCACTATATTGATTCTTCCTATCCATGAGCATGGAATGATTTTTCCATTTGTTTGTGTCCTCTCTTATTTCCTTGAGCAGTGGTTTCTACTTCTTGAAGAGGTCCTTCACATTCCTCTTTGTAAGTTGTATTCCTAGGTATTTTATTCTTTTTGTAGCAATTGTGAATGGAAGGTCACTCATGATTTGGCTTCTGTTTGTCTATTATTGGTGTATAGGAATGCCTGTGATTTTTGCACATTGATTTTGTATTCTGAGACTTTGCTGAAGTTGCTTATCAGCTTAATGAGATTTGGGGTTGAGATGTTGGGGTTTTCTAAGTATACAATCATGTCATCTGCAAACAAAGACAATTTGACTTCCTCTCTTCCTATTTGAGTACCCTTCATTTCTTTCTCTTGCCTGATTTCCCTGACCAGAACTTCCAATACTATGTTAAATAGGAGTGGCGAGAGAGGGCATCCTTGTCTTGTGCCGATTTTCAAAGGGAATGCTTCCAGCTTTTGCCCATTCGGTATGATATTGGCTGTGGGTTTGTCATGAATAGCTATTATTATTTTGAGATACATTCCATCAATACCTAGTTTATTGAGAGTTTTTAGCGTGAAGGGGTGTCGAATTTTATCGAAGACCTTTTCTGCATCTATTGAGATAATCGTGTGTTTTTTGTCATTGGTTCTGTTTATATGGTGGATTACGTTTATTGATTTGCATATGTTGAACCAGTCTTGCATCCCAGGGATGAAGCTGACTTGATCATGGTGGAGAAGATTTTTGATGTGCTGCTGGATTCGGTTTGCCAGTATTTTATTGAGGATTTTTGCATCAGTGTTCATCAGGGATATTGGCCTGAAATTTTCTCTTTTTGTTGTGTTTCTGCCAGGTTTTGGTATCAGGATGATGCTGGCCTCATAAAATGAGTTAGGGAGGAGTCCTTTTCCTATTGTTTGGAATAGTTTCAGAAGGAATGGTACCAGCTCCTCTTTGTACCTCTGGTAGAATTCGACTGTAAATGCATCTGGTCCCGGGCTTTTTTGGTTGGTAGGCTATTAACTACTGCCTCAATTTCAGAACTTGTTATTGGTCTGTTCAGGGATTCTACATCTTCCTGGTTTAGTCTTGGGAGGGTGTATTTGTCCAGGAATTTATCCATTTCTTCTAGATTTTCTGGCTTATTTGTGTAAAGTTGTTTATAGTATTCTCTGACGCTAGTTTGTATTTCTGTGGGATCAGTGGTGATCTCCCCTTTATCATTTTTTGTTGTGTCTATTTGATTCTTCTCTCTTTTCTTCTTTATTAGTCTGGCTAGCAGTCTATCTATTTTGTTAATGTTTTCAAAAAACCAGCTCCTGGATTCATTGATTTTTTGAAGGATTTTTTTCGTGTCTCTATCTCCTTCAGTTCTGCTCTGATCTTAGTTATTTCTTGCTTTCTGCTAGCTTTTGAATTTGTTTGTTCTTGCTTCTCTAGTTCTTTTAGTTGTGATGTTAGGATGGTGATTTTACATCTTTCTTGCTTTCTCCTGTGGGCATTTAGTGCTATAAATTTCTAAACAATGCTTTAAATGTGTCCCAGAGATTCTGGTACATTGTGTCTTTGTTCTCATTGGTTTCAAAGAACTTATTTCTTTCTGCCTTAATTTTGTTATTTACCCAGTAGTCATTCGGGAGCAGGTTGTTAAGTTTCCATGTAGTTGTGTGGTTTTGAATGAATTTCTTAATCCTGAGTTCTAATTTGATTGCACTGTGGTCTGAGAGACTGTTTGTTATGATTTCCATTCTTTTGCATTTGCTGAGGAGTGTTTTACTTCCAATTATGTGGTCAATTTTAGAATAAGTGCGATGTGGTGCTGAGAAAAATGTATATTCTGTTGATTTGGGGTGGAGAGTTCTGTAGATGTCTATTTGTTTCACTTGGTCCAGAGCTGAGTTCAAGTCCTGAATACCCTTGTTAATTTTCTATCTCATTGATCTGTCTAATATTGACAGTGGGGTATTAAAGTCTCCCACTATTATTGTGTGGGAGTCTAAGTCTGTAGGTCTCTAAGAACTTGCTTTATGAATCTGGGTGCTCCTGTATTGGCTGCATATATATTTAGGATAGTTAACTCTTCTTGTTGCATTGATCCCTTTACCGTTATGTGATGCCCTTCTTTGTCTTTTTTTATCTTTGTTGGTTTAAAGTCTGCTTTATCAGAGACTAGGATTGCAACCCCTGCTTTTTCTGCTTTCTGTTTGCTTGGTAAATATTCCTCCATCCTTTGTTTTGAGCCTATGTGTGTCTGCATGTGATATGGGTCGACTGAATACAGCACACGGATGGGTCTTGACTCTATCCAGTTTGCCAGTCTGCGTCTTCTAATTGGGGCATTTAGCTCATTTACATTTAAGGTTAATATTGTTATGCGTGAATTTGATCCTGTCATTATGATGCTAGTTGGTTATTTTGCCTGTTAGTTGATGCAGTTTCTTCATACTGTCGATGGTCTTTACAATTTGCTTATTTTTGCAGTGGCTGGTACAGGTTGTTCCTTTCCATGTTTAGTGCTTCCTTCAGGAGCTCTTGCAAGGCAGGCCTGGTGGTGACAAAATCTCTCAGCATTTGCTTGTCTGTAAAGGATTTTATGTCTCCATCACTTATGAAGCTTAGTTTGGCTGGATATGAAATTCTGGGTTGAAAATTATTTTCTTTAAAATGTTGAATATTGGCCCCTACTCTCTTCTGGCTTGTAGGGTTTCCACAGAGAGATCCACTGTTAGTCTGATGGGCTTCCCTTTGTGGGTATCCCAACTTTTTTCTCTGGCTGCCCTTACCACGTTTTCCTTCATTTCAACCTTGGTAAATATGACGATGATGTGTCTTGGGGTTGCTCTTCTCAAGGAGTATCTTTATGGTGTTCTCTGTGTTTCCTGAATTTGAATTTTGGCCTGTTTTCCTAGGCTGGGGAAGTTCTCCTGGATAATCTCCTGAAGAGTGTTTTCCAACTTGGCTCCATTCTCCCCGTCACTTTCAGGTACACCAATCACACGTAGGTTTGGTCTTTTCACATAGTTCCATATTTCTTGGAGGCTTTGTTCATTCCTTTTCATTTTTTCTTTAAACTTGTCTTCACACTTTATTTCATTAGGTTTAACTTCAATCTCTGATATTCTTTCTTCTGCTTCATCAGTTCAGCCATTGATACTTGTGTATGCTTCATGAAGTTCTCATGTTGTGTTTTTCAACTCCATCAGTTCATGTATGTTCTTCTCTAAACTGGTTATTCTAGTTAGCAATTCCTCTAACCTTTTTTCAAGGTTCTTAGCTTCCTTTCATTGGGCTATAACATGCTTTTTAGCTTGGAGGAGTTTGTTATTACTCATCTTCTGAAGCCTACTTCTGTCAATTTGTCAAACTCATTCTCTGTCCAACTTTGTTCCCTTTCCGGCAAGGAATTGTGATCCTTTGGAGGAGAAAAGGTGTTCTAGTTTTTGGAATTTTCAGCCTTTTTGTGCTGGTTTTTCCTCATCTTTGTGGATTTATCTACCTTTGGTCTTTGATGTTGGTGACCTTCAGATGGGGCTTTTGTGTGGATATCCTTTTAGTTGATGTTGATGCTATTCCTTTCTGTTAGTTTTCCCTCTAACAGTAAGGACCCTCTGCTGCAGGTCTGCTAGAGTTTGCTGGAGATCTACTTCAGAACCTGTTTGCCTGGGTATCACCAGTAGAGGCTGCAGAACAGCAAAGATTTTTGCCTGTTCCTTCCTCTGGAAGCTTCGTCCCATGAAGGCACCCGCCAGATACCAGCCAGAGTTCTCCTGTATGAAGTTTCTGTCGACTCTTGCTGGGACGTGTCTCCCAGTCAGGAGGCACAGGGGTCAGGGACCCACTTGAGGAGGCAGTCTATCCCTTCGTGGAGCTCAAGCACTGTGCTGGGAGATCTGCTGCTCTCTTCAGAGCTGGCAGACAGGAACATTTAAGTCTGCTTAAGCTGCGCCCACAGCTGCCCCTTCCCCCAGGTACTCTGTCCCAGGGAGATGAAAGTTTTATCTATAAGCCCCTGACTGGGGCTGCTGCCTTTCTTTCAGAGATGCCCTGCCCAGAGAGCCTTCCAATATCTTTAATACTCAAAAGCTTTGACACTCATGTCATCCTGGCATCAACATATATTTATTTATGTCCTTGACACTGACCTGGGCAAGCTAGAGTTAAACAGTTCTGCTACTCTGGAGCTTACAGCCTAGTAATCGAGAAGCATAAAAAATAAATTAGTTAAATATATAGTATGTTAGCTGATGATAATCCCTATAGGGAGAAAGAATCCAGGAAATAGCACATTAAGGTGGATGGGGAGGTTGATTCTGAGAGCATGATCAGAAATGATGTTACTGAGAAAATGAAATATGAACAAAGACCTGGATGAGGTGAAGGAGGTGAAATGGTGTTAATAGCAGAAGAGACTAGCATCCAAGTATAGGGAATGGAAAAAGCCAGGGTCTTAAGAGGAAGGTATGCCAGTGTATTCAAGAGACAGCAAAAACACCGGGAAGAAGTTTGTCTGCTCACCTCCTAGTTACAGTCACCTGGGTAACACGACTGCTTCATTCCTAAAGGTTTTTCTCCTGGCCCTTTGATACTGTCTTTAAAATCATCATAACTCTTGGTGATTTCAATACCAACATAAGTGCTACTTCAATACGCTGCCCTCTCAGTTCCTTGAGCTCCTTTTCTCTTATAACCTTCTCCTACTCTGCCGTCCTCAGAACCCTACTTCTTTACCCAAGTCTTAGCTTGGGTTGCTCTTAAAAACAGGTCTTGAGGAAAGGACTTGGATGCAAGTAGCTTGTTGTAAAGCCCACCTCAGAAACATTATAAGGGAATATGAAAGTGATACAGGGAAGAGAGAAACACCACTAAAGAAATGTTAATATGGGCCGGGCGTGGTGGCTCATGCCTGTAATCCCAGCACTTTGGGAGACCGAGGCAGGTGGATCACCTGAGGTCAGGAGTTTGAGACCAGCCTGACCAACATGGTGAAATCCCGTCTCTACTAAAAATACAAAACTTAGCCAGGCATGGTGGTGTATGCCTGTAATCCCAGCTACTTGGGAAGCTGAGGCTGGAGAATCACTTGAACCCAGGAGGTGGAGGTTGCAGTGAGCCGAGATCATGCCACTGCACTCCAGACTGGGCAAAAAGTGCAAATTCTATCTTAAAAAAAAAAAAAATTAACATGTTGGCTACCTGTTGGGCAACTGAGGCTGAATGCCTCCCTGGGGATCCCTTGAGAAATGAGATGGGTAAGGATAACAAGGTACACATCATCTATTTCTGCCCCTTATTAACAGAAGTTTCCTCCTGGATCTTTAACTTTCACAATGCAGAAAGCCATCAGCAGGAGCATGTTTAAGCACTGTCATAGTAGATCAGCAGAGTAAGTTGTGTCCTGACATATCCCACATTTATTCTTTGATTGCTTGCCATCGTCTACTAGAATGTAAGCTTCACAAGGGTGAAAACCTTGTAAGTTTTATTCATTGATATATCCTCAACACCTAGAAAATTACCTCCAGCCTGGGCAACATGGCATAACCCCATCTTTACCAAAAAAAAAACAAAAAAAACCGAAACTTCTCTGGCTGTGGTGGTGTGTGCTAAGCTACTTGGGAGGCTGAGGTGTGAGGAGCACTTGATCCCAGTGAGCTATGATTGCACCAGTGTACTCCAGCCTGGGTGGCAGAGCCAGACCTTGTCTCAAAGGAAGAAAAGAAAAGAGCAGCGGGTGCAGTTGCTCATACCTGTAATCCCAGCACTTTGGGAGGCCGAGGTGGGTGGATCACAAGGTCAGGAGTTCAAGACCAGCCTGGCCAAGATGTTGAAACCCGTCTCTACTAAAAAAACAAAAAAAATTAGTCGAGCATGGTGGCATGCACCTGTAATCCCAGCTACTCAGGAGGCTGAGGCAGATAATTGCTTGAACCCAGGAGGCGGAGATTGCAGTGAACTGAGAAAATGCCACTACACTCTAGCCTGTGCAACAGAGAGAGATTCTGTCAAGAAGAAGAAGAAGAAGGAGGAGGAGGAGGAGGAGGAGGAGGAGAAGAAGAGGAAGA
>NC_037677.1:29034629-29155437 GCF_003255815.1 Theropithecus gelada | reverse complement strand
GAAGGAGGAGGAGGAGGAGGAGGAGGAGGAGAAGAAGAAGAAGAAGAAGAAGAAGAAGAAGAAGAAGAAGAAGAAGAAGAAGAAGAAGAAGAAGAAGAAGAAGAAGAAGAAGAAGAAGAAGGAGAAGAAAGGAGAAAAGAAGAAAAGAAAGAGACAGAAAGAGAGGGGGGAAAAAAGAAAGAAAGTAGAAAGAATGAAGGAAGGAAAGGAGGGAGGGAGGGAGGGAAACAGGGAGGGAAGAAGGAAAAGAAAGAGAAACAAAAGAAAGAAAATTACCTGGCATATAGTAGATAATCAACAGGTAAATCAATGATTGGATATGTCTCTACTATTCTGGAGTCATTATCTTCTTTTTATCAACATTATTATTTCTATGCAATCAAATGCACAGACTTTAAGTGTATACTTTGATACATTTTGGCAAATGTATAACCCCTCATCAAGATACAAAACATTCCCATCTCTCCAAAATTCCATGCCCCTTTCCAGTCAATCCTCTAGACTCAGGTGACCGCTGATATGATTTCTGGTGCCATAGCTGATGTGTGCCTGCCCCAGAGCTTAATGTGATTTTCGGAAGTTAGGCTCTGGTGTGTAGATGTCTTCCTAGGTGTGTCTTGGTGTTTGGATGTGTCTAGGTTTGTTGCTCATCTTGATCATCCTACTTAGCCTTCACTTATCATTGAGTTCTTATTTTTCATCAAATTTGGGGGATTTTCAGGCAATATTTCCTTAAATGTTTTTCTACCCATTCCCTTTCTCCACTTTTCCTAGAATCCTAATTACTCATAGGCTCAACTGCTTCTTATTGCCCTACAGGTCATTAAGATTCTTTGCATAGTTTTCCGTGTTTTTTTCTCCATGTACTTTGACTTCTATTAGTCTGTTTTCAAATTCATTTATGTTTTCTTCTGTTGTGTCCCATCTGCTGTTAAGTCTATCAACTGAATTCTCTATCTTTTATTTCAGTTCTAGGGTTTCCATTTTGTTCTTTTTTAGTTTCTAAACTACTTCTGAAGGAAAATTTACTATATCTTCATTCATTATATCCATCTTTTTCTATATATTCTTTAAATGTTTAACATGATTATTTTAAATTCTGCTAACCCAGTGTCTGAATAGTCTGTGACTCTACTATTGAGTAATTTTTCTCTTGACTATGAATGACTTCTGTGTTTTTATAACTGTTTTTTAAATTGCAGGCCGGACTTTATGTCTGAAAGACCAGTAGAGACTGAAATCTGGGGCTGGGATATGGCTTTATTTCTACTAGCACAGCTTCTGAATATGAAGTCCAGGAGTCTAAGAACTGTCTTTGTTTTTCAGACTACCCTTTATAGTTCTGCACTGTCACAGGACAAATGCCTTTGATCTTAGCATGAGGTGAATTGAGTGGGGATTTGGTTACAGCTTTTTTTAGACTCAGATCACATTTACCTACAAACACTTTGAAGATGAGTCTAGGCCTCTCCCTCTAGTAGCATCCTCAGGCCAAATGTTGCAGGACTTCGAGATTTCAAGTATGTGAGATGTTTAGCCTGCTACACCTTGAGGCTGTGAAACTGCAGGAATATAAAACTATGAAACTCCAAGACCACTTAACGCCTCAAGGCTGTGAGAATGCAGATCAGGAAGGTGAAGAATTATGTGTTCAAGAGTAGGGGATTTTGAGACTGTGAAAATATGAGATCATAAGATTGCCTTCCATTCTTTAAAATAGATGTTCTTTTTTAGAGCAGTTTTAGATTCACAGCAAAATTGACCAGAAGGTACGGAGATTTCCCACATGCTCTCTGCCCTATACACATACAACCTGCCCTACTATCAGCATCCCCAACCAGAGTAGTATATTTGTTACAATTGATGAACCTACATGGACACATTATTATCACCCTAAGCTTGTAGTTTATTTCAGGGTTCACTCGTAATGTTGTACATTCCATGAGTTTGAACAAATGTATAATGGCATGTCTCCACCTTTATAGTATCATATAGAATATTTTCATTGCCCTAAAAATCTTCTGTGCTCTGCCTAATGAATAGTGATGACCCTCTTTACCCTTCCTAGCTTCAACCCCTGGCAACCACCTATCTTATGTTTTCCACTTTTCAGCCATTGCTTAATGGTGAAAGTCATCTCAGAGAGTTTGGAACTCTCTATATCCAAATCTAACACAATATCATGCAGGTCTGTCAAAGACCAGTTGCTTTTTCCTAAGCTGAATAAAGATCATCCTTCTCTAGCCGGCTTTCTCTGCCCAACCTTCTCCAATCTCAGAAACTGGTTCCATATATGAAAGTATCTTCTGTCCCTTGGTACCAGGAAGGTCTTGTTACTGACAAAGCTGGTCCCCTAAAAAATAGGATCTTTCCCTTTTGGTGTCATGAAAGCAATACACAATACCAAAAGTGTCAAGCAGTGCAGGCTTTATTCAATGGCCATGGAATTGAGAAGAAGCCTCAGGCTCATAAATCAACTTATCAGGTCATGAGAGCCAGGAGCACACAAATAAACGGCATCTTCAATGAAGGGTTTGGGCATTAACAGCAAAGGGAGGAATATTCATTTATGACTTTTCTGGGAATAGGCAGAGGACTTCTTGGAATTGGAGTGCTGCCTTCCTTTTGGTCCTTTTATAGTTTCTTCCAGTCTTTGTCATGGTGATTTTCAACTGTTATGGCAATAGTGGAAGTGTAGTTTAGCATAGAAATTAGATTATAATGACGTCAGAGGTTCTTCAGATGTCAGATGAGCTGCCATCTTGGATCCCACGATTTCAGTCAATTTGATCACGAGGAGGATCATCTGACTGCAGACATTCTGTTACTTAAAGATAAGTAGAGTTAAGGCAGGGTAGAAATCCAGGTAGGTCATAGAATTTACACTGGGTAACGATCTCATCTTTCGGGAATTTAGTTCTTTTAGATTTCTTTGCATTCACAGCTAATTCATATTTTAAAGAAAAGTATAATTTTTGGGTATATATAAACATTTCTTGTTTCATCAGGAAAACAGGTCTTGCACACACTCCTACATTTTAACCTGAAGTGGAAGCCAATTGTTCTTAATAATAGCTAAAATTTAGTGTAGGGAAGATGATGTATAATTTACTCCTTGTAGCCTCCTAAATGACCAAGCGTGCTTTAGTAACAAGAACCATTTTCACAAAGGGATAAAAATGACATATGGTACTTTTTCAAGACAAAGAAAGAGGAATAAATGCTGCCTTGCAGTCTAGTAATTGAAAAATGGCTACATTGCTGCTGCTGCCACTGGAAAAGCTACATCATCTGTCTAAAGTAGAGACCTCTATTGTTACGTATTAAAATAGCATTTACTATAAATGGAATTGGTTATAGGCAGTAACTGTTTGTAATCAAACTTTCATAAAGATTTTTGGTCAGTGAACTGAAAATAACCACAGACGTAGAATGCACGGGATGAGCTCTAAAATGTGTGATACATCTTGGTCAAAGTTCTCCTTCCTTAGCTTGCATTAGCATCATGGATTTTAATGTAAATGCAGAATGGTTATCAGTCTATCAGTATGTTCTACAAATAGCTCTGAATACTTTATGGTTTAGAAATACTCTTTCAAGAGAGTGTCATCTGGAGTAATTTGCTACTATGACAGCAAAGTACTCCCTCCCCCAGGCTGGATGGAGCTAAAAGAGGTGGTTTCTCTGTATCAGAACACTAGACTGGGAGGTAAAAACATTTTAAAGTATCATTAGTCTGTGAGAATGCTTTCTTGCCCTGGCATGTCCATGACCAATCAATCATATAGTATCCCTCGACAAGGAAAAATACAATTTTTTTAATGGTTGTCATAGATGAAGACTTCTTTCCATGACATTTGTGTGTGCCAGCTGAATTAGTCTCATAATTATTTTTGTGAATTTGTTCAAAGAAAGTTTTAGTTTTATTAGAAAATAAATTTTGTGCATTCTAGGGATATTGATCTTCTAGGAATTGATGGCAGAAAAAAAAAAATACCCTTCCCAAGATGTCATCATTTTAAATGGAAATTATTGATCTATGATCAAAAAAAAAAAGAAAAAGAAATTGTTAAAAAAATTTTCTCTTATTTATTAACTTTTGTGGCGTATTAAATTGGAGTCCTTTACCCTAATTACCCATCAGCAACCCTCTCACCCAACACAAGCACACACACATACTCTTTCTCAGCACTATGGTATGGCAGGCACTGGTCAGGCAATATTAACACCAGTACCCTAGATGAGGACTCCCTGAGTTTGGAAAGTGAGATCATTTCCCTCCGTTTCCCTGGCCACACTCTTCATTCCATCTTTAAAGTATTTAGTAACAGAGGAGTAGTTTGAATATTAACACATCAGTCTGAATTTTGTCCTAAACAAAGCTCAGCATACATCTAAATAAAGGTTGTCACCAAGAAAAGTATCCCTGCAAGAGGCTTTGCTTCTGCTGTGTGAAGATTTTTGACATTTCTCACTGGGGGAAGCTTTTAAAGCCTTTGGGGCCACACTTGTTTCAACAGCAGTGATGGGACAGCACAATTTTCCATGAGTAGCAGATTTTATATTTGAGTACCTTTGTAGTGGAGAACTGTCTTTTGTTTTGGAAAGTACCTTATAGGGCACATATGGATGGAAAGATGGTCTGTGTTCCACAGCCTGCAACGGTGGAGTTCAAAGTATTTTGACTATTATCTACAGAAAGTAACATGTTTTACAACATAATGGAATCTACCACAAAATTTCACCTTACAATGAGCAACACACTTGAATATTCTCTATTTGATTCTTTTGTTTTTTCAATGCTTGTTTCTACCCACATGCAATACACTGAATATTTGTGTTGCCCTGAAATTCATATGTTGAAGCCTAAATCCCCAATGGGATGGTGTTTGGAAGTAGAATCCTTGGGAGATAATTAGGTTATGAAGGTAGAACCCTTATGACTGGACTACTGCCCTTTAAAGAGGGACCTGAGAGAGACAGAGAGAGAGAGAGAGAAAAAACAGGCGGGTGGGGGAAGGAAACTCCCTAACCCCTTCCGCCATGTGAGCACACAGCAAGAAGAGCTCAGTCTATGAAGGAAGCAGACCCTTGCGAGACATGGAATCTGCCAGCACCTTGGATATTGAACTTTCCAGGCTCCTGTACAATGAGACACAAATTTCTGTTGTTAATAAGCCACCCACTTTAGCACTTTTTTATAGCAGCCCAAAGGGACTAAGGCATCATGGAACAAACTTCTCAATCCACTAATTGGTTACTACCTGCAACTTGAAAAGCAATGGTCTAGAAGAAATCAGCAAAGCAAAGAGAAATCTAATCTGCTGTGAATAAAGAATTGACAGGAATTTGGTGGTGAAAGGAGGAGTGGGGAAAATGAGAAAAAAGACAAGTGGAAACTGAGGAGCGTGATCAGAGGTTAGACGCTAGAGAAACCAGCCAGGGAGAAATTCTCAGTGACAAAATGCATGATGACTTATAAGAGGAGGGTTAATGTTCCCTTTTCAACTACCTAGAAACAGTATTATAAGTGACTACCCCATTGCTATAAAATGTCATTAAAATTGTGCTGCATTTACAATTTTGCATTTGTTGCATTTTGGAGACATAGAATGGGGCTGTATGTGCATAAGGCAGAAGAAAAAGAACCCGTAAACTTGGCAAGACCATTCAAAGATTGAAATAGTTCAGTCAAGTAAAGCCCAGAGCAGCAGAGATCACAGAAAACAACCTCTTCCCTCTTCTGGTGTTCCTCTGAAAAAGAAGGAAGGAAGGAAGGAAGGAAGGAAGGAAGGAAGGAAGGAAGGAAGGAAGGAAGGAAGGAAGGAAGGAAGGAAGGAAGGAAGGAAGGAAGGAGAGGAGAGGAGAGGAGAGGAGAGGAAAGGAAGGAAGGAAAGGAAAGGAAGGAAGGAAGGAAGGAAGGAAGGAAGGAAGGAAGGAAGGAAGGAAGGAAGGAAGGAAGGAAGGAAGAAAGGAAGGAAGGAAAAGAAAGAAAGAGAGAAAGAAAGAAAGAAAAAGAAAGAAAGAAAGCAATAGAGAGAGAAAGAAAGAAGAAAGAAAAAGAGAAAGGAGAGAAAGAAAGAATAAAAAAACCTTCAGAGATATTTCAAGGACACTGATGTTTTAGGACTTGTGGTGTGAAGACAAGTCTATTTTCTTTGGATCTCAGAGGGTAGAGTGTTTGCAGATAGCATGTGAGTTGCACACCCTTAATTTTATTCAGAGCCAAGTCAAGTGATGGAGGACAATTATCAAGCTTCATGTTTCTGTTTGGAGGAAAATGTTTCACAGAAAGCACACTATCCATTGAACTCTGTTGCAATGAAAGCATCAAATACAGAGACTTAGTTCAAATCCAGGTCTCTGCTTTGCACAGACCTTCCTGAATACTTCAGAACCTGATGGCCAGCCTGCCTTTGTAAAGATAAATTCTGCAGAGCAGTCTTTGAGCTCAAATAAACAAATCAACTTTGTCTTCACTTGTGCTAATATAGGTGTCTGACGTTTCGTTTTGATATTTGGTTTCTACATAAGAGTAGAAAAAAATCTGTTGGAATCAATATTTATTCTTACCACCTCTGACCACTGTGCTGGTTTAACCCATCTAATCATCTAGTTCCTAAATCAATCTTGACCAAAGTGAGCCAGAGATCAGTAGGCTTTTATTTACCAGCTGGTGCCAACTGAAACTACTCACTGCTAGTAAATCCAGCATCCAGGAAGGCCAGGGCGAACCCAGATTGTCCATCTGGCCATCGCACCTTGACCATCAGGTTGCTCTTGCTCTTCTGTCCCAGTCTATCTAACAAGAGCTCTGCCTAAATTCTTAGGGAGACCCATCCAAAACTCCAGTCAGCTTGACTACATCCCTGAGCCCTGCTTAGCCCCTGGGTCCTCAACTCAGCTATAAGCAGGAATCCTTCCAAATTGCATGGGATCTGTCCCTTCCCCATGCCACATACACACATCCTCAACTAACACTAATTGATACCCTTCCCAAGAGCCTGGAGTACCAGCTATCATATCCCATGCCAGGATCAGATCTTCTTCGAGGCCAGCACTGGGGCAGATCAAGTCTGGGCATGATTATTTTAAAGGACACCCTTCCCCACCCCACCACTTTCAACCACAAGCTGGCCCATGTGACCTTGCTCAATTTTCTTCACTTCACCTCAACCTCCTCTTTTTTTTTTTTTCCTTTTTCCAGAGCAGGAACCTCATGGAACCTGTTCATGCCTGAGTTTGCTCAGGGGTAAGAGTTAACATTAGGCCTTCCTTTACCTGCTTTTTGAGAATATAAGAAATACTAGACCTTTTCTATTTCTTTCTCAAGCTTTGGTAATATCTTCATAGAAACATTTTTCATGCTCATCGTGTTCTTTCAGAACAAGTCTGTTTACCTAAAGCTTCTACAGTGTGGTGGAAAAATCCAAATCTCTGACCTCTGGAGAAAGCAGCATCATGCCTCACCATAGAGGACAGCCCTTCTGTTGCAAAACCCCACACCCATCGAAAGCCCTTCCAACATTTAGCTTTCTAATTGCTCCCTTGACCTTGTCATGGGAGCTACTCAAAGTTTTTTTTTTTCTTTTTCTTTTTCTTTCTTTCTTTCTTTTTTTTTTTTTTTTTTTTTTTTTTGAGACAGAGTCTCACTCTGTTGCCCAGGCTGGAGTGCAGTGGCGTGGTCTTGGCTCACTGCAACCTCTGCCTCACAGGTTCAAGCAATTCTCCTGCCTCAGCCTCCCAAGTAGCTGAGATTACAGGCACCCACTATGACGCCCGAATAATTTTTGGATTTTTAGTAGAGATGGGGATTTCACCATGTTGGCCAGGCTGGTCTTGAATTCCTGACCTCAGGTGATCTACCCGCCATGGCCTCCCAAAGTGCTGGGATTACAGGTGTGAGCTGAGCCACCGCACCTGGCCTCAAAGATATTTTTAGTTTTATCACTTTATTGTACATTGTTTGCTTTAAAGAATAGATGTTTATTTTTATGCTAATATGAAACAACACATATAAAGGAACATAGCATAAGATGTTTGGTCAACACTGCAAATCAAAGCAAGTGGGATCCTCTCCGTCACATAATTTACATTCTTCTATTGTAAGTACCACTTATTCACGTGCTTTTTTTTTTTTTTTTTTTAATTGAGACAGAGTCTCTCTCTGTCACCCAGGCTGGAGTGCAGTGGTGCGATCTCGGCCTACTACAACCTCCACCACCCAGGTTCAAGCAATTCTCGTGCCTCAGCCTCCCGAGTAGCTGAGACTACAGGCGCATGCCACCACACACAGCTAATTTTTTGTGTGTTTTTAATAGAGATGAGGTTTCACCATGTTGGGCAGGCTGGTCTTGAACTCCTGACCTCAGGGGATCTGGCCACCTCATCCTCCCAAAGTACGGGGATTACAGGCGTAAGCCACCATACCCAGCCTATTCACATGGTTCTTCACCCTTATATTCTATATATCTTTTTTAAATGTAAGTATTTTTAGATTAATTTTAGTCTAACATTTAGTACCTCTAATAGTCTTGAAGATTATTGATAAGGCCTTGGAATAATACTATACAATAGGACATGATGACTCTCTCTCACCCATGTTACCACCTCACAGAGACTCAGATGTGAGAGAGCCAAATGTTGACAGAGCAATTGCTTCAGAATCACTGATCTGTCCAAATTTCAGGCCCCACAGACATGGAGGCATCCAGGACACCCTTTTTCTCCACAAAACTTTCTCACCAATTTTCTAAGGAGGCAATAATTCTGTTTGTGTTTGAAGGAAGAACTGTTGCTGTAGTTTAGATGTTTGTCTCCTCCAAATCTGATGCTGAAATTGGATTCCCAAAGTTGGAAGTGGTGCCTAGTAGGAGGTGTTTGGGTCGGGGGGTGGATCCCTCATGAATGGCTTGATGCTATCCCTATGTTAATGAGTGTGTTCTCTGTCTATAGTTCAGGCATGATCTGATTGTTTAAAAAGAGCCTGCCTGGCACCTCCTTCCCTTCTCTCTTACTCTCTCTCTTGGCATGTGACCTACGTGCTCCCTCTTCACCTTCTGCCGTGAATGGAAGCTCCCTGAAGCCCTCATCAGAAGCAGATACTGGCACCATGCTTCTTGTGCAGCCTGCAAAATCGTGAGCCAAATAAACCTCTCTTCTTTGTAAATTACCCAGCCTCAGGTATTCCTTTATAGAGACATAAGACAGACTACATGGCTGTAAATACTAATTTCTAATTCAATAAGGCAAGGGAACATCACTGACCTTTTTAAAATTTCTTCTCTAAATAGAGAAGAAAGTTAAAGAGCATCTGTAGTGGTAAAAGATATACTTTTCTCAAAAACTCTGTACCTAATTAAAGAGGGTCAGGCATGGTGGCTCATGCCTGTAATCTCAGCACTTTGGAAGCCGAGGTGGAAGTATTGCTTGAGGCCAGGAATTGAAGACCAGACTAGGCAACATGGCGAAATCTCACCTCTACAGGAAAGTTTTTAAATCCTGAGTAGCCGGGACAGCAGGTATGTGCTACATAGTGGTGCATGCCTGTAGTCCCAGCTGCTCAGGAGGCTGAGGTGGGAGGATAGCTCAAGTCCAGGAGGTCAAGGCTGCTGTTAGCCATGATTGTACCACTGTGCTCCAGCCCGGGCCAAGACCTTTTCTAAAAAAAAATAAAATAAAATAAAATAAAATAAAATAAAAGAGGTACACGACTGTCATTGTCACTTTAGTTTTCTTCCAAAAGAGCATAATCACTCTCACATGTATTTTTGTTGGAGCCCCTGCTGTTTGAGGCCACTCACTATGCCAGATTAGTTTGGGTGGCAGCATTAGTGGAAGTGCAAATAATCAGTCAAGAATCGACAAGCGGCACGACCTATTTTGCTAACGCTGACTGCAATTCATCTGTCAACACCATTCCACTTTCCCAATGTGTGTGCTATTAACTTTGTCACAGGAAAATTAGTCTAAATGATTTCTAGAATTATTTCTGAATTTTAAGAACACGCAACAGAATTGTATATACATGTAAGTTGACTTCTTGGAATTCTACACAGGATTCTAAAAGCATCACAGATTGAGAGTTTGTTTTCTCCCACTTTCCTAGTTGAGAAAAATTTGCACATCAGGAAGGGCTGACCTCAAATAACAAAGCAGGAGACAGTAACCCAAGGAGGAGAATCTGGCCCCACCTGCCCTTTCTTTAGAAATGAAGGTATCTACACTAAGATTTCTTCATTGCTGCCAGGACAGAGAGAAGCAGAGGGTTCAAAGGTGTAAGAGCTTCTTCCTCTATTCAGAAAAAAAAAAATGTAGCAAGATGCAGGTGAAAATTACTATACAGAGAGATTTTTCAAAATTTCAAATAGTATGGCTGACTGCACAGAAGGTTCCCACAAGGTTACATCTACCTTGATGAATTCACTACACCCCAAGGTCTGGTCTCAAGCTGGCAAGTTAAGAAACTTGATTTTATTGAGTACACTGGAAGTAGCTCTGTCACCCCTCAGAGGCATCACTTGCCTTAATCAAGTTGCAGAGACCAAATGCCTGCTTATGGTGATATAATGAGAGGCAAGCATATGGGAAGTCAAGTTATTAGAGGGTTTCATGGTGCGTGTGGAAGCAGAACACAGGAGTGAGATGATATGAAAATGAATCTCCCAGTGCAAGGTGCTTCAGGCCCTCTCGCCAGCCACAGGACTATGTCTGCTGATGGAACCATAATGTCAATTTATTGTACTGAAGCTTCCTCCTCCCTGGATAGTATTTGGATGTCTCAGCATTGACTTGAGGGATACTTTCTTTTGTCTCTGCTTTCATTATAGATCAATTCCTTTGGCTTATGCACTTACGGATAGTAACTTGGCTCTGCTCCTTCACAACCACAGCAAGCAACCCCACCTGCTGCATTTGACTCCCAAGTCCTTGAGATGGTTGTGTAGTGTATGCCTTACGTGTGTAAGCAGGGCTTACTTGCTGTGGTTCCTATGTGCTCACAGCAGCAATTATGTCAACTAATAAACCTATGAATGGGGCTGGGCACGGTGGCTCACACCTGTAATCCCAACACTTTGGGAGGCCGAGGCAGACGGATCACCTGAGGTCAGGGGTTCGAGACTGGCCTGGCCAACATGGTGAAACCCCATCTCTACTAAAAACACAAATATTAGCTGGGCATGGTGGGCACCTGTAATCTCAGCTACTCAGGAGACTGAGGCAGGAGAATTGCTTGAACACAGGAAACAGAGGTTGCAGTGAGCCGAGATCGCACCACTGCACTCCAGCCTGGGTGATGAGAGCGAAACTCCATATCAAAAATAATTAAATAAATAACCTATGAATGGATCATTAGTGAGCACCTACTGTGTGCCTGAAACTTACGCAAAATGATGTACACAGGAAAGGTATATATTCCCAGCCCCCAAATACTTTTGTCTGTTGGTGAAGGGCAAACTACCACATGTCAAAAAAATAAAAATTGAAAAACCATAGATGGTAGAATAAAACCTCATAAGTGCAACACGAGTTTTTAGAGATGGAAGAATGAAGTTAAAGCCAAAGTGACTTTAGGAAGAAAGGAGGATTGAGCTAGATTTTGAATGGTAGGTAGGAGAAAGAATCAGATGTGATTTTCCAGTCTGAAAAAGCCAGAAAGGCTTGTTCAATGTAAAGTCGGATCCTTAAATTAGGAATAATAAACAAAGGAAGTGAGATGGAAATTATTGCCAAGTCTGGGGAGTATTGGAACATAGTAGGTACTCAAAAATGCATGCTGAGTAAGTGAATGAAGTTAGGTGGGACCACAGTGAGAAATAAGATTCATTTAGTGGTATGGGAAAGAGTAGACATCTTGAAAGTGAGGAGGAGCTATATAGATGATACCTTATCCAAGATATGAAATATACCAGAGATTCCCATAGAATAATTAATTTCTGAGTTCATTGTTTTCTCAATTAAAGGCTAAGCACTTTTATAGTGGTGTAATTCTACCTGTAGAAGTCCTGTTCAAAACACACGTGTTGAACAGGAAATTTCCCAGACAAATGGCACACAATGAGCCAAGTAGATAGTCCTGCATAATAACCATTTACCTATACCATTGTCTATTCATTCCTTCTTTCGAAATTCAAAAGCTTTTTCCAGCATTCACATTTTTAGGAGAGGGAGGCCCATTTATTCTCATTTTCTTCCCATTCTCTTTTCTCCTCTTTCTCTATTTCTTATTCATTTATCCATTCCACAAATATTTAATGCCTATTATTTGTCAAACATGTGCTAAGAACAACATATGTCTGGATTTTTCTTAAAAACTGATGTGATGCCTATCTCATGGACAAAATAGAGAGAGGTCAGTAAACAAGAAATACCCAGCAGCAGAACTGCAGAGCCGATGTGAAATAAAGGAACAAGATGCAGTGGTAGAGAATAACAGAAGGGAAAACACCCAGACACAGCAGCCAGACACGGAGGCTAAGACCTGAATGATAGGAAGGAATCAGCTGTGTGCGTGTATGTACATGAATGTGTATCTGTGTGTGCCAGTGTATGTGAGTATGTATCTGTGTGTGAGAGTTGCATGTGTGAGTGTGCACGAGTGTGAGTGTGCACTGGCAGGGAGCGGGTAACAGAAGCCTGGTGCTCCAAGCAGGAGTGGTATGCGGGAAGACCTCGAGACAGAGACCTTCTCAGCATGTTCGCAGACCCTGGAAGGAAAGCAATTGCCCAGCGTATGTGGGGTTGAGGGATGGGGGGAGCATGGAGATAGATGAGCTCGGTGTGGTTCACAAGGCATAGCTCACAAAGCACTTTCTAGGCTAAGTAGACTGGATTTTCAAAGAGTAAGTGGGATGGTGATAGATTCATGCAACAGTGCCCTGGTTTCCAGATGGAGACTAGGTTTGAAGGATGCAATGTACCAATGCTAGAGCTGTAGGTAGAAATGCAGTCACCCTGGTAGAGCCATTGGTGGTTTAAACTGGAGAGACGTAGTTCTGGAGAAGTGGGTGGATTTCAGACATATTTCAGATGTAGAAAGACAGAATTTGTTGATGGACTGGAGTTCAGGAGGAGGGAAAATGAGAAAACAAAAATGTCTGCTTATCTCTCTCCCATCTCTCTCCCTATTCCACAATCTATTCATGATTTTTTTAAATTCATGGTGTCATTTTCCCATCTCAGGTTAAAGGAGAGTTTAACAGCAGTAAATCCCAAACAAAAGCATTCTGATTTTAGACAGTGCTACAAATAAGAAGTAGATATATCTCAAATACAATTCTCAAATGACGCTTTTAGTTGTATGAGAAAGAAAAGCAGTAAATACTAGCATAACCAAATGAAATGGTTTGGCTCTCTGTCCCCACCCAAATCTCATCTCAAATTGTAATCCCCACATGTCGGAGGAGGGGCCTGGTGAGAGGTGATTGAATCATGGGAGCAAACTTCCCCCTTGCTGTTCTCATGGCAGTGAGTGAGTTCTCACAAGATCTGGTCGTTTAAAAGTGTGTGGCACCTCCCCCTTCATGCTTCCTCTCCTGTTCTGCCATGGTAAGATGTGTTTGCTTCCCATTCTCTTTCTGCCATGATTGTAAGTTTCCTGAGGCCTCCCAGTCATGCTTCCTGTTAAGCCAATTAAACCAATTAACTGTGAGTCAATTAAACCTCTTTTCTTCATACATTACCCAGTCTCAGGTAGTTCTTTGTAGCAGTGTGAGAACAGGCTAATACACCAAACCTTTGTCATCAAACAGGAAACCATTATCTGCCATTGAAACTGCTAAAGACACCACAGTCAAAGTTACAACCTCTATCCACTGGCGATTTAATTAATGTGAAAGACTTACTCATATGAACCAGTGTCATGTTGAAGTCCCCACACACACCCCTCCTATAAAGTAGAAGTTTGGTCACTATATCCCCTGATGGCAATATTTATTGTATGTGGCTGCGCAAATAGGGGAACAGACAGCGAGACAGCACATGCCCTGAGTGCAGAAACCATATTACAGGACCAGAAGTCCTGGCCCAGTCTCTCCCACACCAAATTCAGTCCCCAAATATGCCTTCCTCTGTCTCCAAGCTGCAGGGCATGGCACAAAGTAAAAACAAGAAAAGTCCCACTTTTGAATACATAGCCAGGTATGTTGGTAGAAAAAGAGCATATTTTGGCCAGGTGTGGTGGCTCACAACTGTAATCCCAGCACTTTGGGAGGCCGAGGCAGGTGGATCGCCTGAGGTCAGGAGTTTGAGACGAGCCTGGCCAATATGGTGAAACCCTGTCTCTACTAAAAATACAAAAAAATTAGATGGACATTATGTCAGGTGCCTGTAATCCCAGCTACTCAGAAGGCTGACGCAGGAGAATTGCTGGAACCTGGGAGGCGGAGGTTGCAGCGAGCCGAGATCGTGCTATTGCACTCCAGCCAGAGCAACAAAAGTGAAACTCCATCTCAAAGAAAAAAGAAAGAAAGAAAGAAAGAAAGAAAGAAAGAAAGAAAGAAAGAAAGAAAGAAAGAAAGAAAGAAAGAAAAGAGAGAGAGAGAGAGAAAGAAAGTAAGAGAGAAAGAGAGAAAGAGAGGAAAGAGAGAAAGAAAGAAAGAAAGAAAGAAAGAAAGAAAGAAAGAAAGAAAGAAAGAAAGAAAGAAAGAAAGAAAGAGAAAGAAAAAGCAAAAAAGCGAGCGAGCATATTTTTAAAAATGTTCCCTCAAAATCACTTTTCAAAACAGGTTTTTCTCCTTGAATGTAAATGTAGCAAGTTGAAAAATTAAGTCTGTAGTTTCCTTCATCTCCTGAGTCCTTGCCTTAATGTGGCCAATACCAGAAAGGGTTGTTCCATTTAAAGTCTGATCATCAAATTAGAAGTGACTTAAAGGAACTAATTGCTCATGGGAGATTTGTTCTTTTCAAAGCAGTAGAACACAGAGCTCTGTAACATCCTGTGTTCTAAATTATAATTATGGCCAAAATAGGTCCTGATCCAAGCACAAAAATCCTTCTCATATTTTGCAGTTCTTAATTAGAAGTGTCTGACCTAATGTAATTTGATTCACAAATGTTAGTAATGCAAGCAAAACTCTTGTTTTTAGAAATTGGGTTTTTATTGGTTTATGTGGCTGATTTCTCATTTTTAGTTACCTCTGCGGGATTGTTGCTTTTAAGTAGTCCATTGGTTGCATGACAAATGTATTTTAGAGATCTGTCTTCTGTTCTGGAACCGTATTTGTCTGGGGGAAAAATGTCAGAAATTAAGAGTCTGAATCCTGTGTCTGAACAGCACATCTGCGTCACGCCTTTGTCAAGCAAACAGAGACAACAGTTTTATCCTGGTTTGACTTTCAGTCTAAACAGGCTCCACATCCAGGAATAGAGTAGAAAGAGGCGGGTTATGGATTGAATTGTGCCACCCCGAGATTCATACATTGAAGTCCAAACCCACAGTATCCCAGAATGTGATTTTATTTGAAAATAGGGTCATTTCAGATGACACTATTTCAGTTAAGATGAAGTCATCCTGTAATAGGGCGGGCCCAGTCCAATATGACTGGTGTCCTTATGAAAGAGCACCAGGGGAACAGACAGACACACATGGCAGGGAGAACACCGTGCCAAGATCAGAGTTATGCAGCCACCAGCCAAGGACCTACCAGAAGCTGGGAGAGAGGCCTGGGACAGACACTTCCCTAAGGCCTTCAGAGGGAGGGGGTGGCACTTTGCCACAGCAGCTCTAAAAGACTAATGCACGGAACTTGTAAATGTCCCACAACACTTACCTTCTTTATGGACTGCTATATTCTTCATTACAAGACCTCTTTCTTTCAAAACTATACTTTCTTCTTACTCACTAAAACCTTAGCCAACTCAGAAGTACCTCCATGCCTTGCCCAGGGGGTATTCATTCTAGGTGCACATTAAAAACCCTCAGGTGGTGGGTAGAAATCACTAAGCAACTTCTCAGTGTCCAGAGTACTCTGCCACGTGACCAAGTAGACCATAAGCAAGCAGAAGATCACCCTAGCAAGGCCGTGGATGCAGAGATAGACCCCAGACTTCCATATTAAAAAGACAGGTGAAATGAATGCTATTACTTGGATGAAGTTTCTGCCATAGGATTTGCAGGTTAACCTAAGTTCACCTTTGCATCTGGAACGACAAGAGACACGGTAGGGCAGGATCTTCAGAAGATGAACCAAGGAGCTTCCTGTGATTCGTGGGAGAATGGAACAATCATCATGTTGACAGAGAGTTAGGGTGCATATGTTTGGTGGCAGCAGAGTGGCCTACCATTGGAAAGGAAGGACCATTTGAGCACAGTGGATCTTCTGTTTTGCAAACTACCTGATAGATCTTCACCCATAGATGCATGGGGGAAAGTATAAAATACAGGAATATGATTTAAAGCATTGAGGGCATTGAGAACTCAAGATCCAAGAGCATTGGTACAAGCAGTCAGGAATGGAAGACCTCACCAGACACAGCGGTCCTGACAATGGACACAATGAGCCTCACTGAAGGCATCAGGGAGCTGCTTCTGCAGCATCTGCAGTCAGCAACAGCACCAAGAATGACAAGCAAATCCTGCAGCGACAAATAATCATTATGCCACAGGGCAACTAAGAAGAATTGTGCTCAGAGCACCGTATGATCCATCATCTAGGAACTAACTTAACTTGTCTGGAGGAATTTAAAGAGGGGCAATGGCAGGGCAGGTGAAGGAGGAGCCGGAGAAAAACACTTATTAGTGATGCTTCTTGTTGTCCTCATTTTATCCCCAGAAAAGTGTGGCCTGAGAAAAAAAAGGGACACAGTTTCTTCTTCACTGTATTTGGCACTAATAAAGACACATAGATGAGCATAGTATCAATCACAACAAACTCAAATCAAATTAAGAGTTCTTGTGAGAGCGCTGATAATCTGGGACATTTTAGCTAGTAAGTTCACAGCATTATTACTTAAAAATCAATTTCATGAATGAGTGCCTATTTGCTAACACTCTCACCTTGTCAAGGGAAGGAAAAATGTGACTATATGATATGCCTTGAGAGTCCTTAAAACTTGGTTCATTGCTGCAGAAAAGACAGCACAGGAGAAAGGAGGTGTAGATGGAAAGGTTGAGATGGCTCTGGGAGAAAAGATGGTGCAATGCCGTGGAGATGAATAGACCTAATGCAGAGGAAAACCAGCCCAAACCAAATCAGCAAGTCAGAAAATGTCTAAAAGCCATACGACATGTTTCCAAGTTCTCTAACAAAGTAATTTGCGTTTCTAATAAGTACCCCCAGTTATGATTCTGGGAAAGTTGAATCTCAGAGGAAGTTGCTTAAGATCAAATAAGTTATTAAAAGAACTACGAAAAAATGCTGAAATTCTTGAATTCCATCGGGCCTCTTGCCCTCACCAAAACACTAAGTTTCTGATTCCATTTCAAGCCCCCTGAATTCAAAGTCTAAAAGCATGACAGGGCATGAAATAGCCCTCTTTCCTAAGTGAAAGGATTTCCTTTCCCTAGCACCAATGACGCCAACTGTTTCCATATTTTCCCTATTGTAAATTCTGTCACCATCTTTCACAGAAGCTCTACTTATGGGGCTAAATGTAGAACTGTTGGCTTAATACCTTCTGATTGAAAAATGGGTATGTGTTTCTCACTTTGGGCTCATTGAGTTTGGACACAGCTCCCCTGTAAGGAAACGCAACTCCATGTCTGACGACTTTTACAGCTGTAAGAGGGTGTGGAACCCAGTAAGGACCCACAGGATTAAGGAGGAAGCAGGGGATGTCCCTTAAAGCATGTGGAGATGTTCTCAGCTGCATATGTGGTGTGGGTGGAATGGGGAAGTTATTGTACAGGAAAACATGGGCACGCTTGAAGCATTGCTCTACAGAGAAGGAGCCAAAACTCTGGGGATTATGTTGGGATTCAAGACCTCTACATCAACCTATCAGAACATCAGTCCACAAGAAGAAATGCAGAGAAAGAATGTGTTGGCAAATTAACCATTATGTTCAGTGTTCTTTACACTTAAAAAATAAAATAAAAAGTTCTTACTATATCTCATCGTCATCATTTGTGTGACTTTTGAATTTCTGTGCTTGATACTATTAAAACAAAGGCAGATGAAAAAAAAAGTAACTATAAATACCGCCCTTCCCAAGGCTGTCACAGTCTCTTCTGTTGAGATTCTCTTCTATGTATTTAGAGAAGAATACAGTAGCCATGTCTGGGGATACGATGTTGCTTGTTTAACGGTAGGCGTGAAATTAGGAAAAATGTTAAGTGTCCTCACCCAGAGATGATGTTGTAGTGATGCACGGGCATTGTCATAAAATGGCTTCCTGCCCCACAGAAAATGTTTTCCACTTGATCTCAAAGTTCAAGTTATTCTTCCCAAGAAAATAAAAATTAAAACCACTGTTCCCATCACTGCTAAGTGGGTGAATCAATGATGCCTTTGAGCAAGAGAGCCAGAAAAACAGGGAAGAACTGCAATACCATCAAATCAAGGATGCTATTGCCAGGGTGATAAATCACAGCAGTGGGTGTTTTTGCAGAATGCTGAATGGAGAATAAACCATTTGGAAAGCAACTGATAAAAACTCTGTATTTATGGTGAACTTCTAGGGGTTTTTTTTGGGGGGAGGGACATAAGTACAAACTAAGGCTTCCGAATTTTTTTAAACAGTTTAAAAGAATAGTTATTTTTAATCTCTATGTATGTATATCAGTCAGTTTCAACACAGAGTAACATAAGAGGAATCTGGAGCAGGACTCTCCAAAGAGAATCAGAACATGAATCACGTAAGATGAAACAGGAGAATTCCCCACCCCGCTGGGTTGAGGACATCATCAATTTTTACTGAGGACAGATCAAAAGTTTAGAAGTTCATATTTGAACGTTATTATGTATTATGTCTGGTTCGTGCATAATCGTGTTCCAGTTAACTATATCGTGAACTATTATTCTCATTTCCAAGTTTAATTCTGTTTCAGATAAATTTACTGGAAACCTTTTATGGACCAGGGTGTATGCTAGATAGGCCCTGAAGATATGAAAAGTATGAGTTCAATCATTCTCAAAATCCTTTTATCTTTTTACAATTCCCAAATCCCCCTCCAGATATTACCACAACAAGCCAGGTAGAGCTCAAAAGATTAGTCACAATTTCAGTGGTCAGCATCCCAGCTTAAGAATTCTGCCTTCAGCTGTGGGCACTGAATATTAAAAACTTCTTCTCTAATTGGATGTTTCCATAAAATGCTTTTCTGATTGTTTTTAGAAACTATTTGGTAACCATATAATCCACGAAAATGGAATTTTCGAAGTTCAAAGGAACTCTCAAAACCAGACGCTTAAAGTACATTTCGGACCCTCTAAAATTTTAAAGTGGATATTTTTGAATTGTGCTCATTAAAACACTGCTCTACTGAAAATGAAGCTGCTGTGGTTGAACTGTTTAAGTGATCTAATGACCTGGAAATCTGGGGATTTCTAACACCTTGCTTTCATCTCTGGGCAAAACTATGAGCTTTCATTAAAATGAAAATCAAACTTAAATAGCTTGGACACTTTCAAGCTGTGAACATCAACCATATGTGCAAACCTGGGCAAGTTCTGTCTCTGTGGGGTTTTGTGAGTGGGAGGAGGAAATGGATGATCAGATGACTACACAGATGTTCAAAAAGATCCTGGGACGGCAAGACAACTTGCATCCATCTCAGCTTCCTTAGAGGCAAACAGAAAGGACAAACAAAAGCCTGGAGGTAAAGCAAAGCAAGCAAATTACAGGCCTGTGGCCAAAGCAACTTAAAGGCATAAGATTCCATTAATTGCAAACACATTTTCTTACGAACAAAACACTCACTGATAAAGGAAGCAAAATTATGGTGTTGGAACCCAGCAAATTTGTAATCACAACAATAGTGCTTCAAATTAAAAAGGCATTGGAACTTGAGACAGTTTCTCAAATCTATGTAATACAGCTGATACAAAAACAGAAGACTAAGATTTAATCTACATGAATCAGAAGGAACATTTCCTCCGTCTTTGATCTCCAAAGAAATATCAGTAATGCTTTTTTCTGCTTTCAACAGCTTGCAAATGCCTTTGTAGAAATTGGTCTATGTTAAAAAAGCTGAGGAAGGGTGCATGGAAACCCAAGAAAATGGAGAGAAGAAAATAAAAGAAAGTCTCAAAAACACATTTTGTATATGTTGCTCTGTAGGGATCTTGTTCACTGAGTTTTCTTACTCTGGGCATCGAATCACTGTATAAGGCTGTTAGACTTTACAAGGAGCCCCATTAGATAGAAATCTAGCTGCTGTGACATGTAACATCATTAAACAGCATTCCCTGTACCAACTGGTTAGGACCACTTCACACTTGTCTTCTTGGGATACACACTTATCGTTTATCAAAACCAATCAACTTCTAGCATTTATGAATTACATGGCAAGAGATATTAATAGATAGGAAGTGTTGTTTCTTATTTATCTAAGTTGACCTCATACCGGCAACAGGCAGTGATGAGGATTAGTTGAAAAAGACATATTTTACCAAACCATTTGGTTGCCTACTTTACACAAGACATCTGTTCTAGGAGCTCCCTTCACTTGGCCTAACACCTCCCATTGCTTTAATTCAAGAATCTAGTTCCAAAAACATTTTTGCCAAAATAAATGCTGGCAGGTTCAGTTGGCAACTAAGAAATGCAGGCCTAAATTAATTAGGTTCTCCTGTTTCCCTGTTTCCCCCAAGGGGTTTATCAACTAGGTACCTATTTCTCATTTTCGTAAATAAGCTGTTACAGAGTCTTCAATAAGTTAGAGATTCTCTGCTGCTTTTAATTGACCTAAGCATATTTCACATTAAAAACAAATAAATAAAATGAAAACTCATGTTCACACAAAAACCTACACATGCATATTTATAGTGGTTTTATTCATAATTACCAAAAACTAGGACCTTCACCTGGGGAGTGGGTGAACAAACCTCTGCCTTCATATGATGAAACACTATTCAGCAATGACCTTGTTAACACTACAGAAGCCTGCAAAAACATGGATTAGGCTCAAATGCATTAGCCTAAGTGAAAGAAGCCAGACTCAAAAGGCTACACGATTCAATTTATGTGACATTCTGGAAAATGCAAAATTATAGGAACAGAAAACAATTCAGTGATTGCCAGAAGCTAGGGAAGGGGTTGACTACAAGATAACATGAGGGGTTACTAGAACTTCTCTCTAATGATTGTGTTGAATATACACTGGGGTGCTTTCGTCAAATGGTGACATATATGTATATACGTGCAATATCTTTAAAATATATGTATATTTATGTATAATGCCTTTATAAAGTATACGTCTAATACCTTTAAAAATGAAAAAATCAATAACTGGACTCCTTTTGAAATGAAAAAAATGAGAAATATAATATGAGGGTTAGGACACATGAGAACTGAAAAGAAATATGATTTGTTCCACATCTAACTTACCTGTGGTTGACCGCATCCAAGTCTCAAGGATGTTACTAACATTAAAAGAAAAATGTCAGCCAAGTTATACGTAAGAGAGTTTAACTGAGCAAAGAATGATTTGCGAATCGGGGAGCCTCCTGAGCCAGAGTAGGCGCAGAGACTCTAGGGCAGCCTCGTGGTGGAAGAGGATTCATGGACAGAAAAAAGGGATGTGACATACAGAAAGTGGAAGTGAGGAACAGAAACAGCCAGATTGGTTTTGGCTCAGTGTTTGGCTTATTTGAACATGGTTTGAACAGCTGGACCACATTTGACTGGCCAAAATTCAGTGATTGGCGCAAGAGTACATTACTGTCTGTTGACAATTCCGTTTAGGCTATAGTTTACAATGTAACACAGAAGCTTTTAGGCCACATTTAAAATATGTAAGGAGGCAGCTATAGATTAAACTTGATTTAGCACTAATGAGATCAAGAGGTTATAAGAAAAATTAAGAAAAAAATAGAAAAAGCTAATATAATTTCTGCCCCTCTCAGTGTTTGCTCCCCATCAGAGTCTGCTTGCAACTTGTCTTCTTCAGACAGAGCTTGCATGTGGAGCTACACTTACTGAATGGGCTGTACTCCAAGGACAGTTGTAAATGGGAAGGTTTGTTGCTGTCTCAGTTCATTGGAGCTGCTGTAATAAAATACTTTAGACCAGGTAATGTGTAAACAATAGAAATCTATCGCTCACAATTCTGGAGGTTGTGTTCAAAATGCCGACAGATTTGGTGCCTGGTGAGGGCTTAATCTCTGATTCAAAGATGGAAACTTCCTGTTGCATGCTCCCGTGGCAGAGAGGTGAACAAGCTCTCTCAGGCCTCTTTGGTATAAGGTCACCCATCCCATTCTAATCACCTCCAGAAAGCCTCATTTCTCAATACTATTTGCTTTGGGGTTAGGTTTTAATATTTGAATTTTGGGGGAATGCATTATTCAGACCACGGCAGGTCACGTAAAAAAAGGTTACAACTGTCAGATGGATTTATAGGCAGGCGTTCAAAACCTGCCTGTCCACAGTGCATGTCAATGATGGAACTCTTGGTTCTAGCGTGAGAATGTAAACAAGCCGCCATGAGTTGTGCACAGAAGGAAGCCAGTGGGTCAGGATTTACTCACCCTTTCCTCATGGCAAGGCCAGTTCTAGGCAAGCTTTAGAAGCAGATGACTTGAGTCTTTGGCCTGTACCCTTGCATAATTATCTTGCCAATCTCCTTCACCTAGCCATTGTCCTAGGTGACCATTGCCTTCAAGAGATCTCCAACCTTAACAGATGGCCGTACGGAGATCTGCAGTCCTCCCCATCAATGTCGCCAGCTAAGTTTTAGACAGAAATGTCTTAATGAAATTGCTTCTCATTAAAATATAAAGAACAAAAAGAGTCTTTTGATTCTTCCAGGGGTATTCATAGTTAAAAACAAATGTATTTCTGAGTCAGAAGGAAAATGTAATTTATCTAGTTTAATATAGGTTATTTTAAATAAATAAACTTGAACCAAAGGTAAAGTTTTTTGCCTTGTTTATTACTGTATATTGCTACTTAAAAAATAAATAAGAACTAATTAATTAAAATTAGAGCAGGCACAGTGGCTCACTCGTGTAATCCCAGTACTTTGGTAGGCCAAGGCGGGCAAATCGTTTGAGCTCAGGAGTTCGAGACTAGCCTGGGCAAAGAAGTGAGACACTGTCTCTACAAAAAATACAAAAATTAGCCAGGTGTGGTGGTGTGTACCTGTAGTCCCAGCTACTCAGGAGACTGAGGTGAGAGAATGGCTTAAGACTGAGAGGCAGAGGTTGCAGTGAGCTGAAATTCTGCCACTGCACTCCTGCTTGGGTGACTTAGCCAGGCCCTGTTTCAAAAAAAAAAAAAAAAAAATTAATGTATGACTCTTCAGATAAAATCTGAGACAGTGACAATCAACTCTATTGATGGTCAGATCGGGATGTTCCTAACAGAACAACAACATTTCTAATAAAACCCATATAAAGCCATGAGGCAGCTGCAAATTGACCAACAATTTTTTCTTTTAAGCCATCAGTGCATTCTTACAATTAATATTCCCAGAGCCCCCTTTTTCCTTCCATCCTCTGGACAAAGCTCACTGAGACACCAGTTTGCTGAACTGATGACAACCAACCCAGAACCGAGCTCAGCTCCCTGCACCCCTGTGTTCATTTCCAGGGGCTGCTGTGACCAGATACCAAAACCGGGTGTCTTAAAACAACAGAAATGTACTGTCTTGTAGTTCTGGAGGCTGGAAGCCTAAAATCCAGGTGTCAGTAGGGCCCCGCTCCCTCAGATGGCTCTGGGAAAAACTCCGTCCTTACCTCTCTGGCTTCCAACGTTTGTGGGCAATCCTTGACATTCCTTGGCCTGGAGATGCTTCACTCCAGTCACGTGGCTGTCTTCTCCTTGTGTGTCCTCACATCATCTTCCCTCTATGCATGTCTGTCTCTGTGTCCAAAGTTCCCACCTTTCATAAGAACACCACTCATATTGGATTAGCGTCTACCCTAAAGACCTAATTTTAACTTGATTACCTCTGTGAAGACCTGATAAGGTCAAATTCTGCAAATAAGGTTACATTCTGAGGTGCTGGGGTAAGGATTTCAACACATCTTTGTGTGTGTGTGTGTGTGTGTGTGTGTGTGTGTGTGGCAGGGGGTGCCATAATTCAAGCCATGACAACTCCTTCGCAGAATCATTCAGCATAAGCCCAACATCTAGAGTAGGTGGCTCCCACCTTCCTCTACTGGGCGTTCCTCAGTTGCTCTGTGTACTCTCCCACACAGCAGCAAGATGAAGAATCTCAACTCTGACTTCAGATGTGTTCCCAGTGGACTTTGACAACTGGGCTCCAAAAGTTCTAATGTCGTTTTAGAGGGTCTCACATACTGTCATAGTAGACACACCATGCTTTGCTAAACTCTGCTCTAACAAGCCCGGTCTAAGCTCAGTATTAACCAAATATTTATTTCCCGTGGGTGATATTACACAATGGTTAGAACTTATAACCAAATCACAAAATTACATAACTAGCATTCAGTTGGAAGCAACTTTATTTATTTATTTATTTATTTTTGAGACAGAGTCTCGCTCTATCACCCAGGCTGGAGTGCATTGGCATGATCTCAGCTCACTGCAGCCTCTTCCTCCGGTGCTCAAGCGATTCTCATATCTCAGCCTCCTGATTAGCTGGGATTACAGGTGTGCAACACCGCCCCTGCCTAATTTTTGTGTTTTTAATAGATACGAGGTTTTGCCGTGTTGGCCAGCCTGGTCTCAAACTCCTGGCTTTAAGTAATCCATTCACCAACCTTCTCCTCCCAAAGTGCCCGGATTACAGGCAGGAGCCACTATACCCGGCCGCACCTCTATTTATTAGCAGAAGTTTCAGATTTTTTCTAAACTTCAGTCATCTTATCTGTAAAATAAAGGTATAATAGTGCTTTCCTCATTTGTGAGGAGTGTTAAATAAGTAATGTATACAAAGCATTCACTCAGCACAGCCTGGCCACCTGCTAATTATTTCATAAACTTTGGCAAAAATGATGGTTGATAGTGATGCCAGTTACTAGATTAAAATTATTGGGAGAATATCAGAAATACTAATTTCTGCAGCTTTCCAGGGTTCATAAAATTTCACAATAAGAGTGCTAGACTGGTCCTTAGAGATCCTGATCTAACCTTCTCTCGCGTTGAAGGAAAAACCCGAGCACCCGATGGAGTAGATGTCTTGTCAAAAGTCACATGAGACCAAGTTGAAGCTCCTGTGTTTCTTATAATGTCAATAGCACCCAAATTTGAAGACCTTTACTGAACTCTTAAATTAGACACAACCTTACATAGGCCATCTTTCCTGAAAATAAGTCACAGGCTAAAGAATTGTTTCTTATCTGCTTCCAGTTCTCTATCAATTTCCTTCAAATGTCAGTGCTAAATCCTCTGTAGGAGGACTTAATCATATTGAAGACAGAAACAGAAAATGTGGTGACAATCCTGCTCATATTAGGCATAATAAAGTCATCTTTAGAAGTGAATTAAATTGAAATACGACTCATTTTTATTCCCCCACCTGGCCAAGTAAATGAATGAAATTAGATTTTATAATTAACTTTATAAATCCTAGGTCACAAAGTTTTTCTAGTTTTCTAAATTTAAACACAATCCAAAAAGAAATGGCAGAAATGAATATTCTTAAAGAGGGAAATTTAGAGTTATAAAATACAGCCAGGCGCAGTGGCTCATGCTTATAATCCCAGCACTTTGGGATGCCAAGGTGGAGGGATCACTTAAGGTAAGGAATCTGAGACCAGCCTGGCCAACATGGGTGAAACCCTATCTCTACTAAAAAAAAAAAAAAAAAAAAAAATGCAAAACTTAGCCAGGCACAGTGGTGTGCACCTGTAATCCCAGCTACTCAGGAGGCTGAGGCATGAGACTCACTTGAACTTGGGAGGTGGAGGGTGCTGTGAACCAAGATCATGCCACTGCACTCCAGCCTGGATGACAGAGAAAGACTCTGTCTGGAAAAAAAAAAAAAAAAAAGTTATAAAATATGTCGTTCTCTTTGAATGTTATAAACTCTCTATACCGAAAATAATCTTTTATAAAGTGTAAGGTAATTCTTAGTGTTTTCCCCCATTCCTGGCCTGAGGAAGTCGGAATTGAGCTCAGCACTAAATTTGATGTGAAGACTTAGCAATGAAGCCTTGAGTTTCTGGTATGTTTTTTTGGTACCTTCCTTCTTTTCTCCCTCCTCCCTCCTTTCTGATCACCTTCCTCTCCATGGCCTTGAATCTCATATTCTTTTATTTATCCTCATGTTTTTGAGACCCTAATTAAGGACTAGGTATTGGGAAAGTGAAAATGGAAGGCTGTTACGGGCTGAACTGTGTCTTCTCCAAATTCATATGTTGAAGTCCTAACTCCCAGAACCCCAGAATGTGATGGTATTTGGAAATAGAATCTTCTTTAAGGAGGTAAATAAATTAAAATGGGGTCATTAGGGTGAGCCCTAATCCTGTATTGTATGACTGAAGTGATTAGGACACAGGCATGTACAGATGAGAGGCATGACACAGCAAAAGTGAGGCCATCTGCAAGCCAGAAAGAGAGGCCTCAGAAGAAACCAAACCTGCAACACCTTGATCGTGGACTCCCAGCCTCCAGAACTGACAGAAAACAAATGCCTGGGTTTAAACCGCCTGTGGTATTTTGTGACGGCAGCCCCAGCAGACTAATGCAAAAGCACAATGTCTAGATTGAGGGCCTCACGATTTAGAGGGAATGATAAGTAGGAAACAGAAAATTACAGAGGGGCCATTGCTCTGACATACATAAGCATGAGAGAAAAAGCTACTGCCCAGATTAAGGGTGGGAGATATCAGAGACGGCTTCCTGGAGAAGAAGGAGCAACCAGGCATTCCAGACTAAAAGAACAGCATGTCCCTTTGTCATGTTTAATCCAAAGACAGAGTTAAAACACACAGGGTCTCTGAGAGAGCACAAGAAGTATGTTACAGCTGAAGTGTGAGTACAGGGTGGGAGAAAAAGTAAGAGAACAGATTAGAGAAGTAGGAAAGTCAGTAGAAAGGGCTAGATCAGAAGAGGCCTTATATGCCCTGCTGAGACTTTTGACCTTGCTCCAGAGGACAAAGGTCAACCACAGAGGAATTAAGCAGGAGAGGAAGACGGTCAAAAGATCACTGCAGAAAAAGTGTGGAGAATGCATGGAGTGTGGTGAGGCTGAAAACAAAATGACCTGCTGATATGGTTTGCTGTGTCCCTACCCAAATCTCATCTTGAATTGTAGCTCCCATAATCCCCACGTGTCAAGGGAGAGAACTGGTGAAAAGTAATTGAATCATGGGGGCAGGATTTCCTGTACTGTTCTGGTGATAGTGAATAAGTCTCATGAGATCTTGCCTGCCGCCAGGTGAATGTGCCTTTGCTCCTTCTTCACCTTCTGCCATGATGGTGAGGCCTTCCCAGCTATGTGACACTGTGAGTCCATTAAGCCTCTTTTTCTTTGTAAATTACCCAGTCTCGGATATTTCTTCATAGCAGTATGGAAATGGACTAGTACACCTGTTAAGGGCTATTAAACCAATCTAGCAGGGGTTCTGAAGGCAGTGGCACCAGAGATGGAGAAGTTCCGTAGCCAACTGGAAGTTGTAAATGAGGAAGAAGGAGTTGCCTGCGATGGTCTCCAGGTTTACAGTTTGTGAAACTGGACACCACTGACTGAGAGTGGGGATAGTTTTGGAGGAGTGTGGGGGAGATCAGTTGAGGCATAGGCAGGCTGATTAAGCTTATTGTTGGAGAAATAAGTTTCAAGCTCAGAATGAACCTTGAAGACATTATGCTAGGTGAAAGAAGCCAGACCCCAAAGGCCACATACTATATGATTCCATGGAAATGAAATGCCCAGAACAGGGAACTCTACAAAGACAGAAAGGAGATTAGTAATTCTAGGAACCGGGGGTGGGAACAAGGGCAGGGAGACTACATGTGACTGCTGATGGGCACAGGGTTTCTTTCTCAGGTGAGAAATGCTTGGAAATGACACAGAGGTGGTGGTTATATAACCTTGTAAATATGCTAAAAACCGCTAAATTATATACTTTAAAGTGTAAAATGTATGTTTCTGAGGTTATATATAATTTTTAATATATGAATTATATCTCAATTAAAAAAAGAATTTTGGACACCAAAAAAAAAAATCAATGATCAATCGAAAATGAAACATCAATCTAAGTTATTGTTGAAGTCACAGACTTGAGTGAGTTTCCCCAGGGAAAGTCAGAAAAGAAAAATTCATCAATTATGACTTTATTACAAAAATCTTAAGTCACCTTTGAAGGTAGCCAAGATATAAACAAACAAATAAATAGACACAATGCTTTCCTTATCTTTTGGAGAACTTGAATTCATTCCAAGTATCTGTTAACTCCTTCATAATTTATTATGACAGGTTTGGTGAAAACAATATCCCACAAAACCAAAACTGGCAGGATTCAACCCTTGCTTGGCCAGCAACACTTGCCCCAGTGTTTGCTGGGATGCACCGTTTAGCGTATGACAAATGTCCATCTGTGATGGGCAAGTTGGAATCTCCTTGATTTATATTCTCATTTCAGTGTAATAGCTCATTTCATTTCATTTAACTATAGGTTAGTATCCCCACTAGGGGCTCTTAGCACTTCAAAACACTGATTGCCGATCGCTCTTCATTGTTTAGAATTAGCATCTAGTGGCCCGGCGCGGTGGCTCAAGCCTGTAATCCCAGCGCTTTGGGAGGCCGAGACGGGCGGATCACGAGGTCAGGAGATCGAGACCATCCTGGCTAACACGGTGAAACCCCGTCTCTACTAAAAAATAAAAAAAAATTAGCCGGGCGAGGTGGCGGGCGCCTGTAGTCCCAGCTACTCGGGAGGCTGAGGCAGGAGAATGGCGTAAACCCGGGAGGCGGAGCTTGCAGTGAGCGAAGATCCGGCCACTGCACTCCAGGCTGGGCGACAGAGCGAGACTCCGTCTCAAAAAAAAAAAAAAAGAATTAGCATCTAGTTAAGCGTTGGCTACGTAGGAAAGACAGTAGGTGCCGGCTAATTATTAATACATGGACATGCAAGTTTTGCAGGTGGACTTTTTGACTTTAAGGCTGTAATTTTATTAGTGAATACCCAATAAATGCAATTTACCTTAGAGCAGTGGATTTTGCCCACCTTTCACTCCAGGACATTTGGCAATATCTGGAAACAATTTTAATTATTAAGAATGGACTATTTCATCTAGTGGCAGAATCCAGGGATGCCGTGGGAGGTCCCGAAATGCACAGAACGACCCCTCACAACATATTATTGAGACTAATATGTCCATAGCGCCAAGGCTGAGAAACTCTGCCTTAATGTTGGCATATGATAGCCGTAATATTAACAGGAAATCTTCCATGTTTCAGAATCATATGTGAGTTAATCTGGTGTAATGATTTGTCCTAATGAGATCAGATTGGGGCGGGACATATGCACACTCTTACCAATCTTTTCAAAGCTTGCACATTAAAAAGAAGCCATGACATTCATTTTAAATAGCCCAGAGGGCACTACGGAAAACACACGCGTTACCTCATCAGGTGTTTTCTCTTTTTGCTTCCGCTCTCACCTCGTCTCTATCCACATCACAGGCTGCAGAACAAGGGGGAAAGTATGAGAAGCAAGAGAGAATCCCCTTCATCCCGGATCTGCGGGCAGATCCTCAACCAAGGCCGATCAACGTGCACAAAGCAAACAGAAATCATGTGCGTTTTATTTTATTTTTTTCTCTATTCATTTACACTGTAAAAGAAGAAGCTGGTAAAATGAGTCTCTGGCTGGCCAAAGTTTGGCACATCTGTAAAAGTGTCACCTCGTTGTATGGGTTTATTATGAACATGAAATCAGCTTAATTAATCTTGGCCATTAGAGCTATAAAAATTCCTCCCCATAGGATTTCCCATAAGCCCTGGGGCTGATGTAAGGCTAATTTAACCAGTTAACTACCTTCCTCCTGAGCTGGAACCCTGTGACCTTCCAGTCATGTCCCCCTTCTCAATAAAGAATAAGAGAATGAGCATTCAGACCATGAATGGGTAGAAGCAGACAGATGACAGAAATGCACTCTGTTTCATGTTCTGCAAAGATAATCCATCACTCGGAGTTTCAGCTCCTTCAGAACGGAGCAGTCTG
This sequence comes from Theropithecus gelada, assembly GCF_003255815.1. Taxonomy (NCBI): domain Eukaryota; kingdom Metazoa; phylum Chordata; class Mammalia; order Primates; family Cercopithecidae; genus Theropithecus; species Theropithecus gelada. The sequence goes on along the minus strand of NC_037677.1, from coordinate 29,125,198 downwards.
TCTGCTTTCCAGCCCTTAGGGCCCAAGAGGATTTTAAATATTTCTCCTCCAATTTTCTGTCAACTGAGATAAGGCAGGGTGTGAATGCTGACAGTTTGGAGACTTAAGACAAAGCCTTTTCCCATGAACCAGCCACATTTCTGAGCTTCTCTTCCTCTGTTGAAGCCATTTGGCTGGAGCCTTCTCACTTTCAGGACACAGAAATGGGACGACCTGGGGTCCAGATTTTTTCCAAAGAAGGAAGAGGGGGTAGCAACAGCCTCTGATTTTTAATTTATCTTTTTTTAAATTTTTACCCATATGACCACCAGCTATTCAACACAGTGTTTTATAAATATGAAAATGAATAGTAGAACTAAAATAATAGTGGTTCCACTCACAAGTGGCCATTAGTGACCCAAGAAATTGGAAGCCAACTGCTTATACAAGGAAAAAAAAAATGCTAACTGCTAAATAGGTTTAAAGGTAAATCCAAATCCCATGTCAATTTATTAAGATGAAACACACAAATATGCATTCTTTACCTGAGAACAAGATTTCACGAGGCTCATTACTTCCTTTATTAATCCAAACTAGTCCCAGCAAATCTGTGATTGGCAAAAGGTTTTGGTAAACTCTGTAGAAAACACAGAGATGAAACAATATAGCTGCCCATGAGGAGGATAGTCTCATTTGGAAAAATTCGTCTATCCATAAGTAATTATAGCATAAGGTAGAAAAAAGGTAATAAGAGAAACAAAATCTTTCAGCTGCCTTCACAGCTTGCAGAATAAAGTCCAGATCCCACAGCCCACCTACAAAACTCTTGATAATTTGGCTCCTGGCTCCATTGTTGGTCTTATTGCCTGACACTTCCCTACATGCTCCATTTGCATCAACCAAAATGAACTACTACCAGCAGGCTTTTGAACCTATCTTTTCCCTTTCATCTAATCAACTCTCTTTTTTCTTTAAAGATAAGATCTTGCCAGGCTCACGCTTGTAGTCTCAGTACTTTGGGGGGCCGAGGCAGGTGGATCACTTGATGTCAGGAGTTCAAGACCAGCCTGGTGAAACCTCGTCTCTGCTAAAAATTCCAAAATTAGCAGGGCACGGTGGCACATCCCTGTAATCCCAGCTCCTCAGGAGGCTGAGGCAAAAGAATCACTTAAACCCAGGAGGTGGAGTTTGCAGTGAGCCAAGATCATGCCACTGCACTCCAGCTTGGGTGGCAGAGCAAGACTCTGTCTCAAAAAAAAAAAAAAAACAAAAAAAACTATACTATACTATACTATACTATACTATACTATACTATACTATACTATAAAAAGATAGGATCTCCTCTATCGCCCAAGCTGGAGTGCAGTAGCAAAATCATAGCTCACTTCAGCCTCAACCTCCTGAGCTCAAGCAATCCTCCCACCTCAGTCTCCTGAGTAGCTAGGACTATAGGTGCACACCACCACACACAGCTAATTTTTTTATTTTTTGTAGATGTAGGGGTCTCACTATGTTGCCCAGGCTGGTCTCCAACTCCTAGCCTCAAGCAATACTCCTCCCACCTTGGCCCCCAAAGCACTAGGATTACAGGCGTGAACTATGATGTCAGGTCTTACCTAATCAAATATTTGCCTTCAAAACTCATCCCAAGCATCACTCTTGTGGAAAACCTACCATGATCACTCTCTTCTGCCTACCATGATCACTCTCTGCAGCCTGAGTTTGGCTTTGTCATTGTACTTGTCATACTATAAACACAATTTCATTTGTCTCCCCAACTTAGTCCTTGAATGTCTATCCCAGACTCTGAGCAGTGAATGAACATAGAGAATGAGGAGATGATAAGAGATTTCATATATCAGTCAAATTATATCCAAAAGAAGGTGAGATTTCCATATTCAGAGGTCAGAAAAGTACATTCCACCCAGATGGATGGAATAAGAGTGAAAGCAAAGTGATGTACAGGATGGAAGCAAGGGCAGGTATAGTACCTTGCTGCCTTCCTGGCATTAAATGAAATATTGATTGCTCCTGGGATATGAATGGGATAAAAATTGTTCCTTTCCTAAGATTAAATGGGATATTAGTAAAGCAACTCATACAGTGCATTGCTCCCAAGTGCAAGGAACAATTCACCATACGAGCTGCTTTACTAATACCCTATTTAATCCTTACAGCAGCAAAGAGCAAATACTGTGTCTGGAAATAGTACTCACCCAGTGGAATAATGGGAGTATAAGTGGAAAAGGTAAATTGGGACCATATTCTGAAAGGGTGGCTCTGATCGGGAGCATTACCCACCCCTAGGGATCATTTGGAAATATCTGGTTGGCAGCGTGACAGGAAAACGATGTACCCTAAACATTCTGCAAAGTGCGGGCCAATCCCTCCCAATGAAGGATTGTCTAGTTGAAATGTCATTATAGACCAATTGACCCTCCTTAGAGGCTTTCAAAGTCAGGCTAAGGAGTGGGAATATTATTTGGTAGCTGAGTGACTGAGTGTTTCATAGCAGGTGCAACATATATGGAGAACCAAATCCTTACCTCTTCCACCTCTCTGTGAGGCTCTGGTCATCCCAGGGGTAACCCAAGTAGCGATGGCCATGACAATGGAATTACTCACTTATCCTTCTCAAGTGTCACTGAGGATCAAAGCACCCTGGCCAAGAACGCCTTTAGAAACTTGCTCCATGATATTCACCCCGCCCCATGTAGGCTGTGTGAACAATCTGAAGCCCCAGCAGGAATACTTCTTGAGCTGCTCAAGCCTTTCAGAAAGATTAAGCTTGATTTCAAAAGAAAAAGAAAACAGTTTGCTTGACTTTGAGTTGAGATTGAAATTGAAAGATGGTTTTATTGCTTTTGGAAAGGACTTCAAATGAGCAACTTTTCAAAAAGAATACATCAGTAAGCGGATGTTAGAAATTGAACCCAGTTCCAGAAATGTTACAACAATAATGGTTTAATTGTACCATTGGTCCCGAGTGGCCCTGCCAGGAGATATAGTCATTAGCCTTCAAGTGCAAAACACAGTAATATTCCAAGCCTCTGATACAAGAAGAGAAGGACTTCAGTGGTGTTTCTGAAGTAATTAGAGGCTGCATATTAGTTGGAGGCACAGTCCTGAATGCCTCAGGTCTGGACACTTAACAGTGGAAACTTCAAAAGTAATGGCCATGTTCCTCTAACTTATGACTCAGAAAATGGGGCTGAACACGAGAATCAGGAGAATAATTTAGTAATTGGACCATTTTTGGTGGACAAATTTATACCTCAGAGGGGCCCTGATGGCCCATTTTCAATGACGCCGTGAGGCGATATAAACCTCACACATCTGCACACTGAAGACATAAAATATTCCACCTGGGGAAAGCAAATGACAGGCACTACATTCCAGGACTTTATACCCCAGGCTAGATTTTGCATTTTGCATTTGTCCAAATGATGACATTCTGTCTGTTTTCAACTCTTTTCATTGGTTCTTTGCATCACCTGCTGCTAGATATTTATTTGTCTGGGTTTGGAAGGGAGCTCTGAAATAAAAATTGTAATTGTCCTTTTATCCCCACCTGAATCCCGGTAACAACAGCTGGCTCAGCCAGCTGCAAAATATCATGTGCTAATGACTTGAGTTGGGTGAACTGGGAGAGGATTATAGATGTGAATTTCTGTAGTTAAGAAGTCAGATTTCCTTTTCATGCCTCTTTTATTAAAGGCCTTTACCTCTCTTTGCAGATGTGAATAATACTGAATTTGTGGAATTCTCAGCGTGATGCTAAAAGAAGACCTTGCTTTTCATTCAGATGTCCAGAATCAGAGAGTGGCAAAATAAAAACGAAATGAAGACTGGTGTTGATGGGATTACTTAGCTACATTAAGATTAACATTGCTGGAAAAGCACAGTTACATTTGAACTTCAGATCCACAAAGAATGTCTTAGCATAAAGTATGCCACATGCAATAGTTGTCCAATTATTGCATGGAACACACTTGTACTTAAAATCTCTTTGTTGTATATCTAAAATTGAGATTTGACTGGGTGACATGTATCTTTGTTTGCTAAATCTGGCAACCGGAATTAAGATGAAAAGCTGAACAGAGATATTCATTCAATTCCCAAATGCCAATGTGTTGAAATGGAATGGCAATGCCATTATTAATCACAGCAAAAGCATAATGTTCTAAAATTTATATTTAGCTTGAGGCAAATTTGGGTATTTATATTTGAACGTGAGTATTCACATCCGTTTTCTAGGAATTCACCTCACTAAAAACTGTCATGAGGCCCCTGCAAGAACGGAATGTTGTCGATGTGTCCTCACACTCAGCTTCTCCCATTCAGTTAATCCAAGAACAACTATGGACTCTTTCTCAAACTAACAGAATGTACAAACCTAAGCAGGAAGATGCCTGTTTGCCAGCCTTTCCAGAACTTACAGCTGAATTCCATTTCTAAGGTTTTTTTGTTTTGTTTTGTTTTGTTTTGTTTTGTTTTTGAGACGGAGTCTCGCTCTGTCGCCCGGGCTGGAGTGCAGTGGCCGGATCTCAGCTCACTGCAAGCTCCGCCTCCCGGGTTCCCGCCATTCTCCTGCCTCAGCCTCCCGAGTAGCTGGGACTACAGGCGCCCGCCACCTCGCCCGGCTAATTTTTTTTTATTTTTTAGTAGAGACGGGGTTTCACCGTGTTAGCCAGGATGGTCTCGATCTCCTGACCTCGTGATCCGCCCGTCTCGGCCTCCCAAAGCGCTGGGATTACAGGCTTGAGCCACCGCGCCCGGCCCCATTTCTAAGGTTTAAATATGATTTTCCCCCGCTTTCTACAGTCTACACTTAACGTCTGGTAAAAGTAGATAAGTAGTTTGTATATCATTTGGCATCAACCAGGAGGCAGTGCAACAATTGCCGGTATCAATGTGGAAGGAAAAAAAAGCGAAAAAAAAAAAAATGTCCTATGGGTACATTGAAATTTCAATAGTCTGTGAAAATAAAGTGCTGGCTTTGGTTTCCAGTGGTGTGTCATGTAGCTGTGTGCCTCTAAAAAAGCAGAGGGAAAAAATGCTATCACCTACTGGAACCTGTATATCTCCTATCTTACGATGGGCTAGTTGGCTCATGAACAGAAACACAAGACAGCATGTATGGAAATCAACAAGCATGGTTTTTAAACCTTCCCTGAACATCCTGAAGATGGTCACAAAGATTGAAACACAGGGCTGTGATGCCAGGAAAACGGATCACCACAAATTCTGCCTCTCAAAGTTAGGAAGTTGTAGCATTGCAATGCAAAGCAACGTGAACTGTCTGTGGTGCTGGCTGACTTGTACCCTAGCCAATTACACGCGGTGAGATCCAGCAGACAGTGTAAACAGTGTTTACCAACCATATCTCCTCAAGATGTCGTGGACAGAAGCTACAGCTGTGGCTTTTGAAGGACTCAGATGAAAGCCTGAAGATTTCAGAGCAAAGTTATTTGATACACAAAACTGGATTCTAAGAGCTTTTGTAAATTGAGGGACTGTGCTAGAAAAGTCACACTTGTGGAAACAGGTGAAGACCAGAAATGAGCCTATGGAGTGGGTTATATTGCCTAATGGGGTAATATACTACACAGATGCAGGAACAGGAACATGATCCCAGAACTTTGACTGTCACATCATTTGGCAGGGATGTGGCTGGGAAAACACTACGATCTCAAAACCCATGAAAACAGAGTAGGTGTCAATGTGAAATTCTAATTACCTAAATATATACCTTCTTAGTTTTATCCAATTCAGTTCAACAAGCATTTAGCAAAGCCTAGATGAGTTAGTTATTGTAGCACTAACCAGACTCCTAACTGAGCTGTGGCCTGAAACGTAAGGAATTCCCACCTTCATTTTTAATCCTTTCCCTTTGAAAAATAAAAATGTTGCCATTTGGGGACTTTACACATTATTTTAAAATGGATTGAAAAAGAATCCAGTCCAAAAGGGTCACCTATGAATTAGATTTAGAAGAGTTTGCTAATCTTAGACTTGATCTGGGAAAATAAGAATAAATCAGTCCTTGAGATTAAACCTCAAGATTTATCTGCAGGAGAATTTTGCTAATTTTCATGTCTTCATAGCTTAGAAGGCAAAATGGGAGGTCTAAGATAAAGAGATTTAAAACTGTGACTCTTGCCTGGGTGCAGTGGCTCACGCCTATAATCCCCACATTTTGGGAGGCCAAGGCAGGTGGATCACGAGGTCAAGAGATTGAGACCATCCTGGCCAACATGGCAAAACCCCATCTCTACTAAAAATAAAAAAAAATTACCTGGGCGTGGTGGCATACACCTGTAGTCCTAGCTACTTGGGAGGCTGAGGCAGGAGAATCACTTGAACCCAGGAGGTGGAGGTTGCAGTGAGCCAAGATTGCGCCACTGCACTCTAGCCTGGGTGACAGAGTGAGACTCCATCTCAAGGGGAAAAAAAAAAAAAAAAAAAAAGAATCCAGTCCAAAAGGGTCAACCTATGAATTAGATTTAGAAGAGTTTGCTAATCTTATTCTTGATCTGAGAAAATAAAAATAAACCAGTCCTCAAGATTAAATCTCAAGATTTATCTACAGGATAATTTTTCTAATTTTCAATGTCTTCACAGCCTAGTGGGCAAAATGGGAAGACTAAGATAAAGAAATTTAAAACTGTGACTCTGATCATTTAAAAACAAAACTTCAAGTAGGATCCAAAAATATATAAGACATGATTGCTGATGGCAAATGTTAGTACACTGAGGCTATGACACACCAGAGGCCCAGGCATGCTCTCCCAAGCTCAGCTTGTATATAACCCTGTATCTCCATCTGCGAGTCTCTGGGAAAATAACTGGGAGACTCCACGGGCAATGAAAGTAAGTGGTAGCAACTAAATGAGAACGGAGTGGGTAATAAAATATGACTGTGATCTGGGAGAGAATAGCTGCAATTCAGCCTGGCTGTGCCATTTGTGAGTAATATGACTCCCTGACACAGGTGGCAACGAGGACTTTATAGGCTCCGGCGTTATTTTTCTTTTCCCAGGATGTTGCCGTTTTGAGATATAGAGACCCATGCAGCCATCCTTATTTACCACTTTAATCAATATTCATGAAGCACTTTACTGTCATCCTTTCAGGCTCCCACACTGTGGGGGTGGTACAATTAAACTATCCCCCAAGTCCCCTTTCCTAGAAAATGCGGTAATGTACATCTGTTTATAACCTGTATGCTTTGTAGTTGGATTTCTTAACTACAATGTTTATAGCTTAGCTCTGAAAGGAAATGTCACCTCCCATTTGTGATCAAGATTCAGGATTGAGTAATAAAAGAAACCCGGGCTTCATGCAGAAAGCATATCCATCAACTACTGCCCCAAAGGACCTACAACCGTTCATTTTTCCCTTTCTATTTCTGTTGTCTATAATGGAGAATTACCTAATTGACTTTTCTCCTGGCAGCTACAAAAATGAACTTTTAATCAAATACCAGTCTATGTAGTCATTTAACATAAATTTGCCAAACCATGGAGTGGGCTTAGACTTGCATCTATAAAGGGTAAAATATTTGCAAGAACTTGATATCATAAGGAATTTTGCTCCTGTTAACCAGATTTTCATCAGCAAGGCATGTGCAAACTGCTAAGTATTCTAAATCTACAATTCAGCTGCTTGCTGATGTTTTTGTTTTTGTTTTCCTGCTGCCAGAATCATTCTTCCCCGCACTCGATACTTTTTCTGACATCTAGTTTTTCATTCACATTCCCACGACTTCGTTTAGTTGGTTTGTGGCAGGGAGGAAGGGGAGGGGAGATTACTGTCTCTCTCCCTTTTCCTTCTGTTTCTTTTCAGAATTGCTTTCAAGTACTACATTGACTCCTTTTCAAGTTTTTTGATTTGGGGGTGTGTATTTACAATTGCCAATTGTGTCTGACACCTACCTTTTGTAGTATATAAATAAGATTTTTCTCTCCACTGCAGTCTATATTTTGCCTGTTCCTTACTTCACCTCACAACATGTCTGCGTCAGTACTGAGGAGAAAATAAACATAAACAATTTCTACTCTGTAACTGGATGACTTTAAATTGGGACTCTAAATATTCACTTTTAAATTCTATTTCTATGCTTCAGTAATCAAAGATTTCCAGGTAGTTCAGCAAGGAAGTATTAGTTGTCATTGTTATTTCACTAAATTCCTACCTTGGGAAGTGCCTCCCCCCAAAAAAGCAAAACTTAAATAAAAACTAAAATTCTCACTTCTCGACAGGGAGATGAGCAAAATCAGAAAATGGTGTCTTCTCCTCCTGTTTCTTCCTTCCAATTCTTTTCTCAGACTTTTCCATTTTTTACCCTGTAGTGATTTCTCCTTCCTCCCGCACTGTCTTCACTTCTGTCGACCTCAATCTCCAGCCATTCAGTTGGAAACATTCAGAAACAATAAATTCCCATGTCTGTGACCTAAGATTAAGGTATTGTCTCTCTCTGAGGACTTTTCCCTAGTGGAAATATTTCTTAATCTAACGGAATGACTCTGTAATGGAAGAATTTCAAGTATTCCTGATAAGTGGAAAGGCAAGATATTTGGGGGCAGAGGGAAGCTTCCAGGCGCCTTTCATATTATGCCACGTTTAACACTTCTTTCATTTGTACTCTGTTTCTTTTAAAAAAATGAATTTGAGGTGTCTTATAAAAATATGCAATGTAAGAAAAAGATTAATAGATGATAAAATTAGGGGTGAGAGTATATAAAATGATAGAAGGCAAAATAAGTCAGGGATAATATCAGCACACAAAATATGCATGCAATAACAATTGTATGACTGCTATAACTGGTCCTCAAATTTACCTCTGAACAATGCAGAGAAACAAATCAAAGGGAAAAGTAAAATTAGTTACAGATTCACAGGTTCAGAAAGTTGAGAACAGTTGCTGATTCTGAAACTACATTGGAGAGTAACCAACTGACCTCTGTGCAGGGTTAGTTTGTAGAGAACTCGTAGAAGTACAACTTTTTAAATCATCACAGTTATTCACAGCTATTCCCAATAACCCCAAACTGGAAAACAAACAAATGTCCATTAAATGAATAAGCAAATTGTGGCATATACATTTAGTGGAATACTACTCAGCAACAAAATGGAATGAAATGCTGATAAACACCACAGTAGGGGTGAATTTAAAAATCTGTGCTGAGGTCAGGAGTTCAAGACCACCCTGACCAACATGGTGAAACCCCATCTCTACTAAAAATACAAAAATTAGCTGGGCATAGTGGTATGCACCTGTAATCCCAGCTACTTAGGAGGCTGAGGCAGGAAAATCGCTTGAACCCAGGAAGCAGAGGTTGCAGAGAGCCAAGATTGCACCAGTGCACTCCAACTTGGGTGACAAGAGCAAAACTCCGTCTCAAAAAAAAAAAAAAAAAAGAAAAGAAAAAAAAAATCTATGCTGAGTAAAAAACAGGCACAAAGGCATGCATACTTCATTGCTCCATTTATATCAAATTCTTGAAAATGCTAACTCATCTTTAGTGACAGAAAACAGATCCTTGGCTGCCTGGGATCTGGGTGGAAGGAGAGGTGGACTGCAAAAGGCCACGAGGAAGCATTATAGAATGATAGAAATGTTCTGTATCTTGATTGTAGCAATGGTTTTGTGGGTTTATCCGTCTGTCCAGACTCACTAAATTGTATAAACTGTTTTATTTTAAAGAGCTCTTAGCAACTTTACCTGTAACAGCCTCAAATTATAAACTCCCTAAATTTCCATCAGCTGGTGAATGAATAAACAAATTGCGACACATCCGTATAATGGAACAATATGCAACAATAAAAAGGAATGAACTAGTGATACGCATAACACCATAGATGAATCTCAAAATGATTATGAAGCGGAAAATGCTAAAAATTGGAAAAAAAAATCCAAACAATGGACGACACATCATATGGTTACCTGGGAATATGGGGGAAGGGTTAAATGGAGGAATTCTAAAGAGTCTTGAGAAAACTTCTGGGAACTGTGGAATGTTCATTATGTCGTGATGATAAGTTCCTGAGTATAGACATATGCCGAAACTCATCAAATTGTACACTTTAAAGATGTGCAATTTATTCTGTTAACTGTATTTCAAAAAAGCTGTTTTAAAAAAAACACACACACACACGCCTTCTATGCATAATTCTATCCCTGCATGTACTTCATTATACAACAGTCATCTTTTCTGTGTCTGTCTCCACCACTGACCATAAACTCTAGCAGGGAAGGAGCCATGTCAGTTTTGGTGTGCACCTCCAAAGGCATGGCCTGGCTCATGGACTGCTCCATAAGGATCTGTTGAATTGTACTGTGAGGTCTGATATCAATTATTACTATTTCTGGTATTTATTTGCCATGCACTATTCTAAATTCTTTTCATGGGTTAACTCTTTAGTACTCACAATACAATAATTCTCTGAAACTGAGTCCTGTTCTTATCCCACTTTACAAGTAAAGAAACCCAGGCACCTGGCTCCAGAGTCCTTGCTCTCTTTAATATGAATCTGATCTTGCCTTTTTAAAAGATGCTCGAAGTAAATGAGACTCATCTAGGATCTCAAGCTAACACCTTAGAGCTTGGGGTTTGGGGGGTGCCAGAGAGTCTAGGAACTAAGATGATAAGCCCAAAAGACCAACGGAATAAGACTGGACTGAGAGTTAGAAAATTTGGTGTTGAGCCCTAACATGGCCACCTGACAGCTACTGCAAAGATCAAATGAGAAAATGAATAGAATCTTGATATAAATTGAATGACATCATAATCACACTCGAGGATAAATCCATTTGGATTGTAAGAATTCAATTATGAGAAAAGGCTCATTTGATTCCTAGTTCTAATTTCAGCACATTACCTCTCAATAATGAGGAAAAAATCAGATTTTACATGTCAGCAGCTTGCCCAGTAAAACAAGAGCCACCTCTTATCATGCTCCCAATTATATGGTTGCCATAGGTCACCTATAATCCTTCTTTCAAAATACTCATGCTTTGCCCATTTTATAGTCATGAAAATCTTATAGAATGGGTGTCTTTCTTTCACTGATTTCTTTGGCCTTGACTGTTCTGTTTGGTTCTTTTTGAAATTAAATGTTTCACTATAAAGACATTGTGCATCATTTTTGTCTCGGTCTATTTGGGATGTTAATTTTAAAAATGCCATAGCCTGGGTAACCTATCAACAACTGAAATTTATAGAGGCTAGAAAGTCCAAGATCAAGGCACCAGCAGATTCAGTATCTGGTGGGGCCCATTTCCTTGTTCATAGATGGCATCGGAAGATGCCATCTTCAATGCGTCTTCATAGGGTGGAAGAGAAAAAGCAGCACCCTGGGACCTCTTTTATAAAAGCATAAATCCCATTCCTGAAGGCTCTGTCCCCCTGATCTAACCATCTCCCAAAGGCCACTCCTAATACCAATCACCTTGGTGGTTAGGCTTCAACATACGAATTTGGGATAGATGTAAATATTCAGACCATAGCAATATGTATGCAGTTTTTGTGTGCATTGTCCTGGCACCCTCCATGCTGCATTTTACTTACTGCCTGTGTCATCTACACAAAGCTGGATGAGCAAGCCGGGAAGACACCACAGTGCAGACTCATCACAGAAGGTCCCCTGCCTGCTATGCCATCATTGCCAATTATGAAATTCAATGCCATGTTATTATAAATGGGTATTAATTTAAGGGCCCAAAAATGCTTTAAATGCTTTTCCACGGAAATTAATGGTGATCATATAGTTGACTTTTAAAATTTACTCTTAGATGAGTTTTTCAGAAAAAAATAAATCAACCCTGAAAACACAGGGCAAGGCTAACAATAAATATAAGAAATTAAAATTATGACCTTTATTTTTAAAATCCACAATGACCTGCTTCATTGGGCATTGTTTCCCAAACTGAGTTCTATGAAACAATCATGGGTCATTGTTTGTATGGAAAACACTGGTTGAAATAAGTTGTGAGTCACTACAGCAGGACGTCTCATAATATGTAATACCCAAGAAGAAGACATAGTATAGAGCATTTCCCCAAAATATTTATCTTCCACTAAATGCTTACCGATTAGAAACATTCAAGAGTTTTTAAATTTGGTTGGTTGATACTGAGAGATATTTAAGGATATAATCATTAGGCAGTGGTGAAAACAATAGTCTTTCAAGTCAGAAGACCTGGATTCAAATGATACTCAGGAGTTTATTAGTAGACAAGTGATTTGATGTCTCTATTTCTTAGTGTCTTCGTCTGTAAACTCGAAACAACAATAAGAATATCTGTTTCACAGGTGTGTTTATGCAAAAGCAAAAGCTTGTGCAAATGAGAGTTGATAAGATTAGGGAAGCATTCAGATTTTCCTAGTTCTTTTAGTCTTTGTCTCAAACAACTTAGCTCAGGGTCAGTACACATTTCACTAAAATTTGCAATCTATTTTAGATTTCTAAGATCCTTGGACTAATATTTAAAGTATTTAGCATAGTTAAATAGAAAATGGGAAAATGTTCTCATGTTGGAAGTTTTCTGCTCAAAGGTAGGGTTAACTAAGGTGAAAGTCCCCAAAAGCTAAGGCAGATTTAACCATGGGAAAGTCATGAATCAGATAAAGTATTGTCTATTTTCCATCTCTCTGTAAAACAAATCCTTCCCTTTAATTCCCCTCCTCTCAGATATCTTCATATTCGTTTTTTTAATGACTTAAGAAGAGATACTAATAGTCTAAGAAAAAATTCCCAAAGATAATAAAAATGATTTTCTTAATTCTCATTATAATCAAATTGGTATTCATACGCAAATGAGCTTGTATAATTAATCCCATCCTCACTAAGTCTTCAAAATATGTAATACATTAAGAGAAATAGAGAAACATAAGTCACATTGTTAAAACTCTAGGTCGTCAGAATACACACATGCCTGGAAGCCTGGAAATATTGCTTATTCCAAGGCTAATGAATGAGCCAAAGGGATTCAAAACACAGACAGTTCTTGTCACATTGAATTACAACAGAAAAGAATGATGTGTATTATTGGCATCAGAAGAGTTAACCAAAACACCATTGATTGTCAACATTTACTGTGGACCATCATTTTTATTCATGCTGCTAATCCAACAAGTTTAAATAGCTTAGATTCTGCAGGACCAATTGTGGTGCTATGTGGCTGTATTATCATCTAGTTGCTTTACCTATACCAGTGAATCAACCTTCCCTAAGTAGATAAAAACTCTCTGAGAGTATAAAAGACGTATTTGCTTTCTAAAGGTATTAGCAGGCATGCAATAGGTAATCAGGAAGTAGTTGTCAATTGGTTGACTGACAGAATGAATTTGTTTCCTGGGCAGATGACCCTGTAACCCATCACCTAAACCAGGACAACACTGAGAGTGAAAATAATCAATACAATAATTTTTTAATATGTTTTTATCAATCAAGGAATATTTATACTGATGAACCTAAAACATAGCATGCCTTTTTAAAAAATAAAATACTTTTTAATAAACAAAAACAACCCTGCATATTATAAAAAAGTTAAATGTCTTCTATATGATTATCTGACTAGTTAAAAATAACACTTTCTTGTGTGCTTTTAACAGTTTTGTCAACATTTCTGTGTCAAGTACTCTTTACTGGTAATTTTTTGATGAATGCATGTTAAATCATCTCTTTATTTTTGTTTATAAGATTTCCTAAAACTTGTTCAAAGTTTCATTTTATGGTTAATAAATGTGAAATTGTCTATACTTACATGACCCTACTCTAAAGTGCTAAAGTACATTGGAAGCCCAGAGGAAATTCTACTAAATAGAAAATACTCTCATTATTAGTTTTTCATATAGAAATATGTAAATATTTAAGCCCTAATATTCTCATAAGTACTGTTAACCCCTTTTTAAGCACCTTTCTTTCACTTTTTAAAGACAAAACATGTCAAATGAATTGCCTCTATTTACCAGTTCTTTTTAAATATTTTGCTAAATTTAGATACTGCATAATCTTAGGCCTTTCAGTTTTACTTCATTCTTATGAATAATATAAACCTAGCCAATTAAAAGTAGAAGATACATTCCAAGAGTCTTGCCATAAATCAAGATATTCCACAGAACAATTATAGAACTTTGAAACTGGTAACTACTTGAGCTCTTATCTTTTAAGTTGTTATGTTCCTCCTTTGCTTCTACAGGGATAAATTTTAATGCCTTTCTTTTTGCAGTCTTTATTTTAATAATTAGAATCAGCTAATATCTTCAAACCTCAAACTTTTTTATGCTTTATTCATGGAGTGCTTTGATTAAAGACTTCCAACTAATTATAAGGGCATACACATTGCAGATTATAATGTCTTCCTGATAACTAAACTTTTTATGATTATGAAACATCTCTCTGAATATGGTAATACACATTGTCTTTAAGTCTATTCTTTCTGACATTAATTTCGTGACATCAATGTTCCTAAGCTTACTCTTTTATGGTATATATATTTTCATCATTTTACTTTTAACTTATCTGGGTCTTTGTATTTAAAGTAAATTTTATATAGACAGTGTATAGTTGGATATTACTTTTCATTTAGGTATTACTTAGTCTGACAATATTTATCTAATAATTGTAGTGTTTAATTACATTTAATGTAATTATTGATATGGTTAGGTTTAAGTCTACCAGATTGCTGTTGTTATCAACTTGTCCCATATTCTCCTCCCATCCTCTTTTCCTTTGTATTCTATTATCTCTTAGTAATCCATTTAAAAATTGACTATTGATAGTTTAGTCCACTTGGGATTATGATATAAAGGTATAACAGTACAGTCTACTTAAAGTTAATATTTTCCTACTTAATATAAAATACAAGAATCTTAAAAGAATACGTTGTAATTCCATTTGCCCCTCTTTCTTTGCTAGCATTGTTATTCATTTTCAGTTTTGCACTGGAGTTAGCAAAGATGTGATTCATTAAATTTTCAGAAATTTTACAAGCTGACTGACATAACATTGGTTACTCAAAATTGGTAGTAGTGATATTTACATCATGTCACTTGGCAACTGACTTTTTTTCTTCAGAGAGCCAGTTATTAAATATTTAACAGCACAACACTATACATTTTACTCTCACATATAATCACACACAAAAATATTATTTTTGTTTAGTTTTTAAAGAAATTAACAAAAAAAGCTTTCTTATCTGTTCATATATTATGTTCATCTTTTCCTTTAAGTCCTTGAACACGTTTATAATAGCAGTTTTAATGTTTTTAAGCTAATTACAATACAAGGTCATCTCAGGGTCTGCTTTATTAATTTTTTTCTTAATTATGAATCATATTTTTTTCTGCCCTTTGTCTAGTAATTTGTGAATATATGCTGAACCCTGTGGGTGATACACTGTAGATAGTGGGTTATGTTGTCTTCCTTTAAATTATATCAAATTTTACTCTGCTAGGCAGTTACTCACTGACCTTTTCAATTCTGTCAAGTTTTATTTTATTCTTTGTTAAAGCAGGTCTCTTTCAGTCCTGTCCTTAGTCCTAAGGAATAGACACTACTCTAGAGGGTGGTCCTTACTCTAAAGGCACACACAGACACACACACAAATTTAGAATAGCCATTTGATCTAAATGAAAAGTTATGCTTCTCAGAATGACATGTAAACACATCTTCTGCACTGCATGTGATACCTGGTCATCTATGGGCATAGCCTCAAAATAACTACTAATTTTTAAATAGATAAAGATGCTTCTTTAGCAGACTTGTGTCTTTGGGTTTTCATGTGGTCACCATCATCTAATTAGAAGATCATAAGTTACACATTCACTATCAGCATATCTGAGGAAATAAAAATTTAGTGTTTAATTTTTCATGAAATATTTCCTTTTTTCATAGTTTATTGCTCTGGATGGTTTGTTGCAATTTTTTTAAATTACCAAACAATTTTTTAAGGTTTATATTGGGACTGCAGAATAAATGACAGTAGTAAGAACATTCACATCACTCCCTAAATTCTCTGTGGTAGGAATGCTCAACCACTAATTTCCATACAAATACATATATATGCACATATTAATGTACATATCCTATCATTTCCCATTCCCAACTGACTGGCAGCCTAATGCTTCTATGAACCTTGAAGGTCATAAGGCTATAGCACAGCTAGCTGACACACCAAGCAGGAGTGGATAAGCAGCATCAAATATTTAAACAGAAAGAAGTTAACTGCTCCTCACTTTTTGTATCCAAGAGCACTTGGTCGTATCATTGGATGCCCTGCAAACTGTCCCTGGAGGGAGATATTAGTCATCTTCAATCTGGAAAGGTTCATAGAGGTTGATATATATATATCATAATTATAATATAATATATTAATTTAACCATGCATTAAGATGTAACCATGTATTGACCAGGCACAGTGGCTCACGCCTGTAATCCTAGCACTTTGGGAGGCCAAGGTGGCTGGATCACCTGAGGTCAGGAGTTCAAAACCAGCCTGACCAACATGGTGAAACCCCCTCTCTACTAAAAATACAAAAATTAGCCAGGCATGGTGGTGCATGCCTGTAATCCCAGCTATTCAGGAGGCTGAGGCAGGAGAATTGCTTGAACCCAGGAGGCGGAGGTTGCAGTGAGCTGAGATCGCACCATTGAGCTCCAGACTGGGCAACAAGAGCGAAACTCTATCTCAAAAAAAAAAAAAAAAAAAAAGATGTAACCATGTATTAAGGTTATTAAAGTAAGAAATGTATACTTAAGCCTTTAACATAATGTGAAAGAGCCCACAGCAGAAACCAGAAGGGTAAACTGAAGGGCTACACAACCTCCAGTCTTATCTTAAATACAGCTGTTAATAGTAAGATTCCTAATAAAACATGAAAATCATATCGACACAGTTATCAATTTTAAAAATAACTATGTTTAAAATAATTTAGACAAATGCTAACCTGGATGGGACTCCAGAACAACTGGTATAATCCAGAATGCTGCCAGGCAAATTAGGATCACCCAATCGATACTGCTAACTGAGTTATCTAAAGAAAACTGAAATGGTCAAGTAAAAACAAAACAAAACAAAACACCCTAAAGGCCATATGAGGAAGAAATGGTGATTTCAAGGTGACTTGGGAAAGTGGGACCATTATTAGACATGAAAAGAGGCTGCTTCTGTTCTAGATTAGCCCCAAATGGTGCTTCTTTGACAAAGTTGAATTTTTCTTCCTACTTCTTTTGGAAAATGATTTGTGCTTACTCAACTGCCAAAAGGGATGAAGCAGATAATATGTAACATCTCCTATATCTGTCACATGTGTGGTCTCCTTCCTGCCTTTTTTTTTTTTTTTTGGCCTAACATATTAAAAAATCAGAAATATTTCTGTTCTTTAAAACAGGTTGAAAGTCAATATTTTTCATTATCATATTTTTCATGTTAATAATTCATCACACATGATATATTGAAATATTACATAATTCAAGATTCATGCAGCAGTCTTCAAGTGAGTTAGGTTTTATTTTTAACTATGAATTCTAAATGTAATTACTGTATGTGTGAAAAAAAGAAGAAAATTCATCTTTTCTTTACATACTACTTGTCATCCCCAAAGCCATTTCTAATGAAAGTGATTCTTCTATTTCTTAAAAAGGACAGTTGTCTCCTTCTTTACCTCTTTCACTGTATTTCAAGCTTATTCAGCATTTACAACTTACACTAATTAATTTGTGTAGACTTCATTAAATGTTCACTGATTGAAGGCAGCAGTTAAGAGCTGAGAAGCTCATCCAGCAATTACATCTCCTTGTAGTA
This sequence comes from Theropithecus gelada, assembly GCF_003255815.1. Lineage (NCBI taxonomy): Eukaryota > Metazoa > Chordata > Mammalia > Primates > Cercopithecidae > Theropithecus > Theropithecus gelada. The sequence goes on along the minus strand of NC_037677.1, from coordinate 29,107,407 downwards.
TAATGAAGCCACCAGGAGTATCAGCCATTTCCTGAACTCTGGACTTCAAAGACTACCACCCCTGGATCCACTTCAGGACTGGCCACTGAACTTGGACCTTGTGGCTAGTTCCTAACCCTGACCCCAGCCCCTGGCTCCTGGTGTGGCTCCTAACCAAAGGGCAATGCTCATACCCTAAGCATTGGAGATGTGGGAAAGATGCCTATGAAGAAGGGAGACTTATCAGTTCTTAATTTGTGGGTTTCTAGGACTATAACTGCCACCCCAGAGCACAACTATGGGCAGCTGCTTCGAGCTCTCACTCAGCTTCTGGGCAGCATCTGCTCAGCCTTACCCCATTGCAGCCAGCCATATGCCCACAAAATGCCTAGAAGACATCAGTAAAATATAAGTCAATTGATCTCCCTTCTACAAGGTCAAACGCACACTAAAAATGCATTACAGATTTCACTTTCAAGGTCAGAATGTCTTAGAGTGCCATTTCCGGATTTTAGCTACAATTGGGTTCCAGTCCTCAGACTAAAACCAGGAACACCTTGAGCGGTGTCTCCCAAACCCAGTACTGTGAGTCACTTAGTGGATTGTGATGGATCCAACAGTCTTGAGGAGGAAACTTTCTTAATGAAACAGAAGAGAATTGAAAATACCAGAAAAATGTGCCTGTATTAAATGTGTGTTACAGAAATGGGGTCTGGATCCAGACCCCAAGAGAGGGTTCTTGGATCTCGCACAGGAATTCAAGGCGAGTCCATAAAGTGAAGGCAAGTTTATTAAGAAAGTAGAGGAATAAAAGAATGGCTGCTCCATAGACATCAGCCCCAAGGGCTATTGGTTGCCCATTTTTATGGTTATTCTTGATAATATGCTAAATAAAGGGTGGATTATTCATGCTTCCCCTTTTTAGATCATATAGGGTAACTTCCTGACATTGCCATGGCATTTGTAACTGTCATGGCGCTGATGGGAGTGTAGCAGTGAGGACGACCAGAGGTCACTCTCGTGGCCATCTTGGTTTTGGTGGATTTTAACCGGCTTCTTTACTGCAAACTGTTTCATCAGCAAGGTCTTTATGACAAGTATTTTGTGCTGACCTCCTATCTCATCCTGTGACTTACCATGTCTTAACTGTCTGGGAATGCAACCCAGTATAAGTCTCAGCCTCATTTTACCCAGCTCCTATTCAAGATGGAGTTGCTGTGGTTCAAACGCCTCTGACATGAGTGAAACACTTATTTAAGCTTTGTGTGTGTGTCACAGGTTGTGATGTAAAATATATATCTTTTACTCGGAGCCTGACTTACTTGAAGGCCCAGATGGGAAACAGAAAGACAACTTATGCTATCGAGGGTAATACAAATAAAGGAAGAATACGGAAGCTGTAAAAGATACATTGTGGTTCAGTGAAAGAACAATTTATTTCCAGTAATAAAACATCCAGTCTCTTGAGAAAGTGAGTTTCTATTTAAGAAGTAACTGGACGGCCTCCTATGTGAGCCATGGGAGCAGCGATTCCAGACATTACTAAGAAATGGCTCTGGATGACTTTTGGGCACTTCTTTAGATGTCTTCAATCCTCGGCAATTATTTTTCTACAATGATCACAAACTCCCAAGCTGCTAGTTTGTGCTAATGATCTCTAAGTTTTTAAGCTATTAAGCATTTTTTTAAATTTATAACTTGCACTTTTTCTGTAATTTTATACAATGTCCTTACGTTAAAATAGCACTTTCAGGGGTTGAGACAGAAATTTCAAAATGGTAAAAAGCAGTTTCTTTGGTTGAAGAGCAGTGTAGATTTTGTTCCATTTTATATTCCTTTCTTTTCTTGCTCCAAAAAATAAAAAATGAACCCTGTATTACAAAATGGGCAAGAACAAATACAATAACACCCGTTGCAGGGAGAGCACTTTAAAATCAGCAGTTATAAAAATAGCTTTACTTTCCACAGAAAACTATTTAAAAGTGAGAGACTTTGTAGAAGTTTTCGGGATCAGGGTGCTTGCATTTTCCAATTAGGCCAGCCTATAAATTCAGGACAAATGTGAGAAAAAGATGCCATCCAGTAAAATAATATGGGTATGTATGTGGGTTTTGATTCCTAATCTCAACCTTCGACGTGTTGGATTTAGAGATTTTGGATACAGTCCTAGACCTGGTGTCTGGTTATAAAACTTTAAGCATTTCAGATAAAGAAAAATTCCTATAAATAGGATAAAACTTCACCCTGAGGTCAGGCGTGGTGGCTCACGCCTGTAATCCCAGCACTTTGGGAGGCTGAGATGGACAGATCACAAAGTCAGGAGTTCAAGACTAACCTGGCCAGTATGGTGAAACCCTGTCTGTACTAAAAACACAAAAATTAGCAGGGTGTGGTGGCAGGCGCCTGTAGTCCCAGCTACTCGGGAGGCTGAGGCAGGAGAATCTCTTGAACCTGGGAGGCAGAGGTTGCAGTGAGCCAAGATTGCACCACTGCACTCCAGCCTGGGCAACAGAGTGAGACTCCATCTCAAACACAAACAAACAAACAAACAAAAAAACTTCACCCTGGGTTTTACAGAGAGCATTTGGTAAGAGAAATTTACAGGTAGAGTACATTTAAACTTTACCACATGTTCCTCAGTGAAGAAAGGTTTCAGGAGGGTGATTTGCTAAAAAGAATACAGACTTGGACTGCTGATCTTCTGTTCTATCTTCTGTTCTATTCCCTCACCTCAATTCTATCATATTTAAGTTCATGGTCCCTAATTGCCAAGATGAATCCAATAATTCATAATCTACAGGGAACCATATACTACCACATTGGCCATCAGCGTTCCCCATGGGTGAAAATGGAGCAGATGGAAACAAATGAGTTACTGAGGCAAACCAGTGACTCACTCTAACATGGGACGTCATGGAAGACATTCATATGGTCACAAGCTTTCCAAGGCTGATATGCTTTGGCTGTGTCCCCACCCAAATCTCATCTTGAATTGTAGCTCCCATAATTCCCACGTTTTGTGGGAGGGACCCAGTGGGCTATAATTGAATCATGGGGGCGATTTCCCCCATACTGTTCTCCTGGTAGTGAATACGTCTCACAAGATCTGATGCCTTTACAAGGTGTTTCCCTTTTCTCTTGGCTCTCAATGTTCTCTTGTCTGCTGCCATGTAAGACATGACTTTCACCTTCCGCCATGATTGTGAGACCTCCCCAGCCACGTGGAACTGTGAGTCCATTAAACCTCTTTTTCTTTATAAATACCCAGTCTCGGGTATGTCTTTATCAGCAGCATGAAAACAGATGAATACAAAAGCCCAAATTCATTTTACACTAAATCAATTAAAAAATTTAAGGCCAGAAAGTAAGCTATGCCAATTAATTCAATTACAGGAACCATGAAAAACAGACATTCTTCTATGTGTTTCATCATGGGCATTAAACACTAAATTATTTCAAAACCATAGATAATTAGACATGGTTCTGTATAGAAGTCCAAATTGCTCACTTTGTTCAGTTTTCTATCAGCAATGAAATGTCCATTATAGCATAAAGGAAATCAGGTGGCATAATGAGTAATAGGTATGGGATCTAGAACATTCCTGGTTTCCTTTTGCTTTCTCAGTAACATAGAAGCCTGTATCCCCATCACAGAGAAGAGGGATGCAGAGTTGGTGCAGGGGACTGTGTTCCAGGAGGAAATTTAGGAACCTTAGTAATTACCTGTGGCCTATTTATCCTCTGGGGATATGGAGTTAACCACTTGTCTTTAAAAACAGGTTCAAGAGCTCTTACAGCCTCATAGACAATGGTTCCTTCCTGTCACAGCAGCTTATTATATTAATGATTTTATAAAACATATCCCCATCTATGACTTTGGTCCTTGCCAATTCGTAGAAAAGCATTGTGCTCAATTAGCAGAATTTTCTTTTCATATCGTCAACATCTTTCTTAGCCGTTAAAACCTCTGCTAACAGAGAATCGTATTATGTCTGAAGTCTATCTCCCTGTGGTCATTATTCTTTTATAGCACTTGTCATTTGCAGCTTCCTTTTTGTATTCCCTAAACTTTCTGGTATCTTTTCAGAAAAATTCTTTTTAATTTCTTGAAATCTCACAGTCAGCGCTTCAGTTCATGTCTACATTTTACCCTTGTTGCTCTCTAACAAATGAATCTTTTCAGGTTGACCTCTCCCTAATCTCTGATGCTTTGACGGGATTTTCAGAAGTTCAGACTGAAGCAAGAAAGGCCGTCCCACTTTTCTTCCCTTTGCTGTGTAGAGGGAGAAAGTCTGCTATGTTTGATTATGCCGCCTCTTAGAACACTCGTAAGTTTCCACTGCACTTATGAATTTTAACTCTTCTTTCTAGTGCACCAAGCTGACTCTGTTTCTAAATCCACTTCCAAAAGAACTCCTACTAAGTATAACATCCTCACTTGCTGCCATGCGTAAAAACATGTTTATGGAGCACCTTATGGGCTCTTGTTCTTTTTTGTTTCTCAAAGTCCTAACCAGGCTTTTCTGCGAATCTACAATTTGACGCGAGATGACAAATTGCCATTCTATAAATGACATCATGAGCCCTAAGTTGTGACTTTTCACCCCAGGATATTCTGTGCCAGTGGGATGGGAACAGAAGTAAAAGACAAATCCCAGTCCGGCCATGGACCTGCTGCTGGAAAGACCAGACACACTCAGAGGCCCTGCGTCTCCCAGGACTGCCTCATTTCAGAGTTTTACAGGCAGTACATGTAGAAAGTAAAGTGCAGGCTCTCATAGGTCTGCATTCTGGCTTCACCTTTTACTACCTGTGTGACTTTAGGCAAATTATTAACTCTTCAACCCTCAAATACTGCCTAGGACTGTGGTGAGGACAAAAAAAAAAAGACATCATGCATATAAAGTTCTCAGGCCTGTCACATGGAAGTGTTAGCTATTATCTTTATCACTAGGACCTTAGTAACAGCTTAATGGCTTCTCATTCACGTATTTAAGGATCCTGGGGTTTTAGAACACTTTTGGGGTTAAAGGACCTTCCTTTGCAGTTAGAGTAACTTCCTTGAGTTCTCCTACAGCCCCATCTCTATAGAACCATTGCTTTTATGATACTTACTGTGAAGTGGACCATTTGAAAGAATGAAAAACATTTCAAGATTAAACTATGAAAAATAACCCTTGTTACCCAGAGTAAGTTTCTCCGGAATGGAGATTTTGTTTTGCTTTTCTTTTCCATAAAGCCGATCAATTTCGTAGCATTGTGGGCAGTGGTACGAAAAATCAGGAGAAAAGATAACCTGATCTCTGACTCCTGTAGATTATAAGAGGATTCAGGAAACTAGGCTAGAGCACAGAAGTGAGTGTCAGTAGCATACGATGAAATATAATCGTCAGCAGGGTGAGCTAGAAATTAGGAGGGCCTAGTTTGGGGCTAAGAACACAGCTGATTCTCCACCAAATACCACTAATAACTTACAACAAATAACAGCAGAAATTGTATGACAGGCTTTCCAAGATGATAATTTTCAGAATGTAAACATGAATTCACCGTGCCACCAATACCAGTAGAGTCTGTAAAAATTGATTTCTTGGCCGGGCACGGTGGCTCACGTCTGTAATCGCAGCACTTTGGGAGGTCAAGGAAGGCAAATCACTTGAGGTCAGGAGTTCAACACCAGCCTGGCCAACGTGGTGAAACTCTTTCTCTACTAAAAATATAAAAATTAGGGCATGATGGTGCAGACCTGTAATTCCAGTGACTCAGGAGGTTGAGGCGTGAGAATCACTTGAACCTGGGAGGCAGAGGTTGCAGTGGGCCGAGATTGCACCACTGCACTCCAGCCTGGGTGACAGAGCGAGACTCCATTTAAAAAAAAAAAAAAGGCTTATTTTTATTTTAATTCACAAATACAACAAAATAAAGAAAGTGAAAAAGTTAGCCATAGGAGACTTGTTCCAGTACAGAGTAGGAGAAAGATGAATGGAGTGAGGACTATTGTGCCGCTCCTGGCCCTAGTAATTGCAGTAATTCATACATATTTGAGATCCTGTGATACTCCTGTGCCCATGAAACAATCTTATCAGCAAGGTTCCTGCTGAGTCTTTCTTCAGTGTTCACCTCAACAGAGGCAACTTCTTCCCCTAGATTCTTGTCATTGTTCCTGTCAACTGCTGCTGAGAGACCAACTGCCCAAATATAACCTGCAGCAGTATCTACCTGGGGCAGAAGATTCACTAGAAGGCTAAGAGAACAAAATTTTTTCTTCTCAGATAAGCACCTCTCCTTTGATACTTTATCCTCATTTCTATAAAATCCTATGGCTTGAAAAAAAAAAAACCCTCTTAAGAATCTTTATATGAAATGAAGCCAAGAAAATACTGCCATTTACAAACCTGAAGCAATATTCAGTTTTGGGACAAAGGCAGAGAAAATCTGTGTTGGGCAGAAATTTCATTATCCCACCGGAAATTAAAATCCTGATATCAACGTTGTCAACATTGTGATAACAAATACAGCCCTAAAAGTAATTGCTTCTTGGAATGTATCTTTAAAGATCATTTATAATTTAGTAATATCTCCACTACCACAGGTGCTAATATTGATTAGCAGTCAACTACATTAATCAACTGCATGCAATGAAAGACTCAAAGAGAAACACAGAAATGAAGAGAAGCCCAGAAGCAACATTGGCAGGACAGTTTCTGCCAAGGAAAAAATCACTCTGCTTTTCTCTGATTTCTGATCTCTTTGTAATAATAATAACAATCAAAAGGAAGGTGCAAATTCAGTAAAGAAGAAAAGTAGAGAAAATACACTAGAAACTTACTAAATCCTTACCCTGACTTCCACATGCTAAGTTTAAAAACAAATAAAATAAAAGGTTACAAAGAGATTTTTCTGGCATGTTTAGTAAGAAGCCTTATAATGAGATGCAAACTGGTGAAACTTCCTTAGAACTTTCCAGTATGCATTTCCCATGCTACAAGAGGTGAACACCATGTTAAAAGAAAAACTTTGGACAAATTAAATTTAACAGAGTTTAATGGAGCAAAGAACAACTTGTAAACTGGTCACCCGCCTGAACTAGAACAGGTTCAGGGCAACTTTGGTGCTGCTGCATAATCAGAGAAGATTTATGGGTAGAAAAAGGAAAGTGACATACAGAAAATGGAAGTGAGGTACAGAAACAGCTGGATTGGTTACATATCAGCATTTGCTTTATTTAGCTTTATTTGCTTTATTTAGGCACAGTTTATTTAAGCACCAGGCACGGTGGTTCACGCCTGTAATCCCAGCACTTTGGGAGGGCCAAGGTGGGCGGATCACCTGAGGTCAGGAGTTCAAGACCAGTTTGACCAACATGGCGAAACCTCATCTCTACTAAAAATACAAAAAAAGTAGCTAAGCAGGGTGGTACATGCCTGTAATCTCAGCTACTCAGGAGGCTGAGGCAGAAGAATTGCTTTAACCCAAGAGGCAGAGGTTGCAGTGAGCCAAGATCATGCCACTGCACTCCAGTCTGGGGGACACAGCGAGACTCCATCTCAAAAAAATAAAATAAGTTAAAATTAAAATTAAAAAAATAAAAATAAAAATAAAAACAAGCATGATTTGAACAGTTGGCTCCCTGTGATTGGCTGAAATTCAGTGATTGGGACGAGTAGGTTCCAATTTGTCAACACATCCAGTTAAGTTACAGTTTAGTATGTACAGAGAAAACTTTAGATGGAACTTAAAATTTGTAGAGACAGACTTAGACTGAACTTAACAGTCAGTATCGTTGAAACCTGCAGACCAATATTTGCAATGGTATGTAACACCCACCCCTCAAACTCCTGCAGGCTTAGGATAAGGACCAATCCTGGAAGAGTTATTTGCTTGAGTGTAGCTGTAAAAGCAATATTCAACAGCAATGCTAAAGCAAGTTACTGACGAGGAAGACCTGAAACTGCTCTGTGCTACTTGTGCAATACAGTCAGGCATGTCCCCTGGAATGTCTGTTTCTAAAATGACTTCTACCATTCCTTGCTGTGAACATACTGGCTGCCAGCGAATACTTTAGCAAATGCCAGGATACAGACATGTGGAAAATTTGGAGGATTACATTGTTAATTCTCCCCATCAGCAATAGCCCCACCTCTGGTCCCATGTTGCAGTTCCAGACTGAGAATGAACACTTGTAAGTCTCCAAATCAATGACAGTTGTCTCACCCACCAGAACTCAAGGATGGTTCGTGTTTGAGCACCACTGTGTAAGTTTTCTTGTCACCAGCCCACGTTTCATGTTCCTGTTTGGAAACAATTCTTTGGATTTCCAGATAATCGTTCGTGTCCACCTGGGTCACTGGGCTATGGAAACTGTCACCAAAAAGAGACAAACTCTGTAAAATATTTGAAGAGATTTATTCTGAGCCAAATATGAGTGACCAATGGCCCATGACACAGCCCTCAGGAAATCTTGAGAACATATACCCAAGGTGGGCTCAGGCCACAGCTTTGTTTTATACATTTTAGGGAGGCAGACATTAATCAATACATGTAAGATGTACATTGGTTCAGTCCCAAAAGTAGAACAACAGAAAGTAGGGAGAGGTGCACCCAGGTCATAGGCAATTCAAATATTTTCTGATTGGCAATTGGTTGAAAGAGTTAAGTTATTGTCTAAAGACCTAGAATCAATAGAAGGGAATGCCTGGGTTAAGATAAGGGGTTGTGGACCCAGCATGGTGGCTCATATCTGTAATCTCAGCATTTTGGAAAGCCAAGGCAGGCAGATCATTTGAGGCCAGGAGTTCAAGACCAGCCTTGGCAATATGGCAAAACCCTGTCTCTACTAAAAATATTTTTTAAAAAAAAATAGCCAGGCATAGTGGCAGGTGCCTGTAGTCTCAGCTACTCAGGTGGCTGACACTGCAGTGAGCTAAGATCGTGCCACTGCACTCCAACCTGGGTGACAGATAAGGGGTTATGGAGACCCGGGTTCCTATTATGCAGGTAGAAACAATAGAAGGGGCTGTCTGGGTTAAGATAGGGTGTTTAGGAGACCAAGGTTCCCATTATGTATAGGAAACCTCCAGGTATCAGGCTTCAGAGAGAACAGATTGTAAATTTTTCTTTTATATATATATATATACTTTATGTTCTAGGGTACATGTGCACAATGTGCAGGTTTGTTACATATGTATACATGTGCCATGTTGGTGTGCTGCACCCATTAACTCGTCATTTACATTAGGAATATCTCCTAATGCTATCCCTCCCCCTTCCCACCCCTCCCTACCCACAACAGACCCCGGTGTGTGATGTTCCCCTTCCTGTGTCCAAGTGTTCTCATTGCTCAGTTCCACCTATGAGTGAGAACATGGGGTGTTTGGTTTCAGAGAAATGCAAATCAAAACCACAATGAGATACCATCTCACACCAGTTAGAATGGCAATCATTAAAAAGTCAGGAAACAACAGGTGCTGGAGAGGATGTGGGGAAATAGGAACACTTTTACGCTGTTGGTGGGACTGTAAACTAGTTCAACTATTGTGGAAAACAGTCTGGCGATCCCTCAAGGATCTAGAACTAGAAATACCATTTGACCCAGCCATCCCATTACTGGGTATATACCCAAAGGATTATAAATCATGCTACTATAAAGGCACATGCACACATATGTTTATTGCAGCACTATTCATAATAGCAAAGACTTGGAACCAACCCAAATGTCCATCAATGACAGACTGGTTAAGAAAATGTGGCACATATACACCATGGAATACTATGCAGCCATAAAAAAGGATGAGTTCATGTCCTTTGTAGGGACATGGATGCAGCTGGAAACCAACATTCTCAGCAAACTATTGTAAATGTTTCTTATCAGACTTACAGCATGTTCTATCAGTCTTGAGGTCTCTTTATTGATGTGAATGCTGGTCATCTGTGCCTGAATTCCAAAAGAGAGGAGGAAATAATGAGGCATAACTGACTCTCCTCTCCCCTCCCCCCAACATCATGGCCTGAACTAGTTTTTCAGGTTAACTTTGGAATTCCCTTGGCTGAGATCAGGGTCCGTCGGTCAATTGGGGGGCTTAGAATTGTATTTTTGGTTTATAAAACACTACTTTACAAAAGCAATTAGGGGACATTTTCCAGTCAAAAAATGAATGATGGAGTAAGAGGTATTTGGGAGGAACTGAAGAAATACTGTAAGAACGCATATAATTAACCTTCAGTTTAAGGACGTGTGTGTGCACATGCCCGGCCTCTGCCTGCGCAGGCATCAGAGAGCAGAGTATTTGTCCTTTTCTTCTCTTGCTCGTTCTTAATATTAACTCACAGGGATCCCTCTGGTCTCTTCTGACCTCTAGATCCAGTAAATCTTTTGAAAGTTTCTAATTCTTCAGTCTAATTATCTCTCAAGACCCTATGCTCAGCAATTTGGAGAGGCTGTCTCTCTTTTCTCTTTGTTTTGAAAGTGAAGCTAATACTTTCTGTGAAAAGGATTAAAAAGGAAGACTCTTCTTAGAAACAATAGGTTACTCATTGGCACTCTTTTCCTTTTCTTAAATAACACTTTCTCACCTCACCCTTCCCAACCCACCCCGACAACTATGGTGCTAGGGAAAGAGGAGTAATTATAAAATAAAAAGGTAAAGACACTGTGTGGTCATCAACAGGGTACTGGCAAAGGCCCCAGGGCTAAGAATACAAACAGCAAAGAAAGGGGCCAGTCATTGTTACTCACGCCTGTAATCCCAGCACTTTGGGAGGCCAGGGCAGGGGGAGTGCTTGAGGCCAGGAGTTCAAGACCAGCCTAAGCAATGTTAGCCAAACCTTATATCGACCAAAGAAAAAAAAAAAAAAGTGTTTTTTGTTGTTGTTGTTGTTGTTTGGAAGTACAGTCTCACTCTGTCACCCAGGCTGGAGTGCAGTGGTGTGATCTCAGCTCACGGCAACCTCTGCCTTGCGGATTCAAGCAATTCTCCTGCCTCAGCTTCCCAAGTAGCTGGGACTACAGGCGCATGCTGCCACACCGGGCTAATTTTTTGTATTTTAGTAGAGACTGGGTTTCACTGTGTTGCCCCGACTGGTCTCAAACTCCTGAGCTCAGGCAATCTGCTCGCCTTGGCCTCCCAAAGTGCTAGGATTACAGGTGTTAGCCACTGCTGCCAGCCTAAAAACCTTTTTTTAATTAGCTGGGAGTTACAGTGTGTGCCTGTAGTCAAAGCTACTCGGAAGGCTGAGATGAGAGGATTGCTTGAGCCCAGACAGTTGAAGCTGCAGTGAGCTATGATCATGCCACTGCACTGCAGCCTGGGTAACAGAGCAAGACCTTATCTTAAAAATAAAAAATAAAAATCAAACAGACAGAGGACCTTAAGCCCTCATCTCCCACCTCAATTTCAGGTAAGGAAGAATTCCAGAGAACCTCTCATAGAATGTGGGGTGCTTTTCAGGAGGGAAACATCTCCTGGTTCAATGCTTGCCAACCTGCACAAATATGTGGGACCCTTCCTATTAAGGGAGCAAGAAGAGTGTGCAGACAGTTATTTTGGGATATGTGTCCCCTTGCATTTAGGTGACTCAGAGACTGCGCCTGACACTTTCTTAGAGAAAGTATAAAGATAAGAAACTTGCTAGAATTGTCCTGATAGCATGGTAAGTAAAGAGGCTTGAGAGGCACACCTCGGCAGAGTAAGTAACAACACATTAGTCAGAGTACATCAGGAGATCTCCAGTCAGGTGTTTCCAGTGGGAGAATCTCTGAAGAAATCTTTATTACTTACTTAGTCATGCATTGCTGTGCAAATAGTACCACCAACTTTTAAAACAACACATATTTTTTAAGCTCAGAGTTTCTGTAGGTCAGGGATCCAGGCATGGCTTAGCTGGCTTCCCTGAAAGGTGGCAATTGAGGCTTGGATTGTGGTCTCATCTGGAGCTCAAGTGAGGAAGGGTAAATTTCCAATCTCATGTTGTGTGAAGCATTCACTTCCTTGTGAGTATGATACTGAGGTTCTTGGTGTCTTACTGGCTGTTAGCTTGAGGCTGCTCTGTTTGCCATGTGGCCCTCTCCAGAGGCAACTCACAACATAGCAAACTAGTTTCAAAGCCAGCAAGGGAGATAGAGTCCTCTTGCAAGGAGAGAGTGGGAAACAAAGCTTGCCATGAGATGCACAACCAGCCCTAGGATGTTTACTGTCAACAAAGGCATTTGAGGACCAAAGGAGAGCCACAGACAACACCAGCTATCTGAGACTGTATCACTCTTTCTCTCTCCCATCCTTCTTCCCTTTCACCCAATCCTGGGGGAGCCAGAACCAGCAGAATGAAGGACAGGGAGGGTAAGACCCAGGAGTAATGCTGAAATGCTAACCACAGTGCCTTCCCTACTGCAGGCTTCGAATCCTACATCTGACAAGAATTTGGGCAGCAGAAAGGGGAAAAATGTCAAGATAAATGAAAGATTTTTTTTTTCTATTACAGCTGGCAGAACTTTTTAAAATTTAGAAATAAAACTCCATACATTGCACTCCAGCCCAGGTTACAGTCCAAGACTCCATCTCAAATAATAATACTAATACTCTATATAAATGCATGGAAAGTCGCTCAAAAAGCTGTGAGATCATTGAAGATACAATCCTGGGAATATCATTAAGAAAATATTTTATAGCTCTAATTCTACTGGGTTCAGTTTGTTCACGAAACCATTTTTCATGAGCTAATTCATGGCATTGGTTTTTTCGGATGTCCATCTTGTTGTATCCTCACGTGCATCTCACAGCAGAGATCATTTATCTTGTGTCTCTTGTAAGAGCACTAATCCCATTCATGAGTTTCACCCTCAAGACCTCATTAACTCCCAAAGGTCCACCTCTTAATACTGTCAAATTGTGGGTTAGGATTTCAACATTTAAATTTTGGGGGGACATAAGCATTCAGTCTATAACAATATCTGAAACTGATAAATTAAAAAGACCAAAATAGGACATGGAAGATTTCAACAGACAAGTAAAAATTTAATATATGTAAAAGCCTACACTATCCAAAATAAATATACATTCCCTTCTAGGACATATGGAATATAACCAGATTTTCACGTGCCAGTTCACAAATAAAGTCTCAAAAATTTCAAATAATTTATACTATATTAATTATCAGATATAATAAAGTTAATTTAGAAATCAAAAGATTTATAATCCAAACAAAAAGTGAAACTTAAACATGTATTTATAAAGGACTCATTCTTAAAACGGAACTCACCGTTAAACCTGCCAAATATTTAGGAGTAAATGAAAATTAAATATTATATGGAAAAATTTATACAATTCAGTAAAAATGATACACTGATTAAATAAAGGTACAGCATTAATTACAGCTATTACAAAATAAGAATGTCTTAACTTCAAGAAGCTAGAAAAATAAATAAAATAAAAATATGTAATATATAAAATATACAATATATAAATAATATATAAAATATATATAGTATAGAAATAATATATAAAATAAAAATATAAAAAATAAAAATAACAAAAGAATATACCTAGAGAAAACAGAAGCAAATATTAAAAATAGGAACATATTTTAATAAAATGAAAAACAAAGATAGAGCATCAGAATAACTAAAATACGATTCTTTAAAAACACTAAATCTACAAAAAAACACTTCTTGCAATACTGACAGAGAAAAAATAGAATTGACAAAAATAAACAATATTACCAACAAAAATAGGCATCAGATACAGATAAAATGAGACTTAAAAATCAAGTGGACACATTTTAAAACTTTATGCAAACTTATTCCAAAGCTTTAATATAAATAATAACCTCATGGAATTCCATATATCCTCCCATTCTCAGGAAGAAATTTAAAAATCTTAATAATCCAAAATCATTAATGAAATTCAACATCGAAAACTGTAACTAAAAGAGAAAACATAAACGATTTTACAGTTAAACTTCATTATATGCCCATGGAACAGATAATCTCTTATACATGCTATGCTAGAAAATAGATAAAAATCTTTCTTTGTTGTTGTTGTTGTTGTTGTCGTTGTTGTTTTGGATACGGGGTTTCGTCATGATGCCCAGGCTGGTCTCAAACTCCTGAGCTCAAGCGATCTGCCCACCTGGCCGTCTCAAAGTGCTGGGATTACAGGCTGGATCCATTGCGCCTCGTAAAAATCTTAATTAGTATCAATCTTTACTCTAATTTCAAAAACATGGGTAATCAAGAAGCATGCAACAGGCAGAGGAGGGTCTTGGATCTCCCACATTGCTGTCCAGAACTTTCTCCCAAGACCCACTTCTCTGGCTCATAGTTCTAAGGAAGCCTTTAATGAGGTATACACATTCTTACCTCCCATGGCTGGGAGCATGTAGGTTGTGAAACATCACCAGGTAATTCCTATAGTTTACATACAATCTCTAAGCCTCACAAATCCATAGATTCTAGGTTTACTTACTATAGATGATCTTCAAATACAAACATCTTGCTAAGAGCATAGTAAAAAATAAGAACTCCAAGCAGCCATCATTAATCTGTTTACCAGGATATCTAGTTATTAGTATGTTTATGAAGATTTATGAACATGAGGTCACTTATCTTCTTTCCCTGGGAGGAAGAATGACAGTAAGCTACTTTAACTCCTTCCTGCCCAGTTGCCATACTGATTTTATGAGGTTGATATATACTTGAAGATCTGCACAAACATCATATAAGAAAAGGAAATATTGAAATCAAACTCATTTATAAATATAAACACAAAAAATGTAACTAAAATGCTAGCAAATTAATATAGCAATACGTTTAATTAGGTAGCAAAACAAATATGGATTTATCCCAGGAATGCAAGATAATTCTATGTTAACAAATCACATTTAAAAATTAAACATTTTTGAGCATTATCTCAATAGGTTCAGAAAAAGCATTCCATAAAAGTAAAAACATCATGCATGTATCCAATAAAATACTAATGACAAAATATATTTTTCAAATTCCTACACATTGTTTCTTACATGCAGGTTTGAAACATTTTTATTTACTCAATGTTTATTAATTTTTAAAACTTATGAGGAAAGAAACAGTCAATTTACGGAAGCGCTATGAATGGCAAAAAAATTTAAAAATGGTCAATCTTACTACTAATAGGGGAAATGCAGATTAAAACAAGTGATCTGATCAGCGGGATAATGTTTACTAGAATTGAAGATACGCATACTTTGAGACCAAAAGTTCCACTTTTAGATGCTACTCTAAATAAATGCTTTTATATTTGCACAAAGAGATCTGTATAAGTATATTCATTGCAGCATTGGTGGTAATATTTAAAAATTGGAGAGAAGACAATAAAAGGAGGTTGGTATGGACTGAATGTATCTCCCCAAAATTCATATGTTGAAACCCTAATCTCCAATATGATGTTATTTGGAGTGGGGCCTTTGGGAGATAATTAAGTCATGAAAATAAAGTCCTCATGATCGGATTCATGCCCTTATGAAAACAGACAGAAGAAAGATTGTTTCTCACTTCTCTCCATCATGTGAGGTTACAAGAACAGAACAGTCATCTGCACACCAGGAACCCGGCCCTCACCAGACACCAGATGTACTGACACCTTCATCTCAGACAGCCAGGCTTCAGAACTGTGAGAAGTATTTGCTGTGGCTGGGCGTGATGGCTCATGCCTATAATCCCAGCACTTTGGGAGTCTGAGGTGGGAGGATTGCTTTAGCCAAGGAGTTTGAGACCAGCCTGGACAACATGACAAGATCCCCTCTCTACAAAAAATTCTAAAAATTAGCCTAGTGTAGTTGCATGTTCCTGTAGTCCCAGCTACTCAGGAGGCTGAGGCAGGAGGATAGTTTGAGCCTGGGAGTTTGAGGCTGCAGTGAACTGTGGTAGTGCCATTGCACTCCAGCCTAGGTGACAGAATGAGACCCTGTCTCAAAAAAAAAGTTTACTGTTCAAGCCAGCCTGTCTATGGTATTTCATTAAAGCAACTCAAGCTGACTAAGACAGGGACAGTGGAATATTCCATTTATATCTCCTGGGTGAGTCAGACACATTTGCATGTTTTAGCACGCATAGCCTGGCATATATTAGCCAATAACCCAAAACCTATATGAAAAAGAGGAGTTGTAAATTTCCTCTGGAAATGTGTATAAGTAATTTCCCTTGGACAATCCCTGCCCCAAGTCCACAGAGCACCGGTAGTTTTGATCTTGTGTTCCTTCCATAATCGTCCTGCTCAGGCTCAAGGAAGTCTTCTCAGTTAACTTTTCGGTCCACAAGGTAGCTCGTCATGAGTCACTGTGTATCCCAGATGGAGACCTCATGACTGGTGAATATTTTATACCTAAAAATTTTAAATGCCAAAGGAATATTTTAGCAGCAAAAAGAATATCAAACAGAGGAGTTTCTGATTACAAAAATCACTATAGAAATGATTCAAATAAATTCAAAAATAATTCAATAGAACTTTTCAAAATAAACGCATTTACTGTTGAATTTCTAACCTAATAGATAGATTAGAAATACAAACATACCTGCTAGAAAATAAACATTCAATAAGAAAAAGATAAAAGAATCTTAGGTAGTAAGATTATTACAGGCAGCAGCTTAAATATAATTTATGTATACTTTTTGAATTTTGTGAAATATTTTCATTGATAGCTGGAGAATGAATTTTCCATAAACTGCTCTAATAGAAAGCCAGCCGGGCGTGGTGGCTCACGCCTGTAATCCCAGCGCTTTGGGAGGCCGAGGTGGGTGGATCACCTGAGGTCAGTGGTTCGAGACCAGCCTGGCCAACATGGCGAAACCCTGTCTGTACTAAAAATACAAAAAAAAAAAAAAATAGCTGAGCATGGCGATGTGTGCCTGTAATCACAACTACTTGGAAGGCTGAGGCAGGAGAATTACTTGAATCCAGGAGGTGGAGGTTGCAATGAACTGAGATTGCGCCACTGCCCTGCAACCTGAGTGGCAAAGTGAGACTCCATCGCAAAAGCAAGCAAACAAACGAACTAAAAGTAGAAAGCCAGATTATCTGGGCCACATATGAACCTCAGAGAACTCCTTCACACTATTTGGATGCTGACCCCCAGACTAGAAAACTGAGTTTATCTAGTGTCAACTTGTCACATAGCTCACTGAGACAACATTTTGGTTTTTAGCAAATTTGGCATCCAAAATATGAAATGTTCAGTTTTTTATTATGTCCTTCTCCCCCACTTACCTCTCCCATATTCATAAATAAGCAGCTAATTATCATAGGAGGAGCTCTTGAGTGTGTGTGCGTGTACATGTGTGTATGTATGTGTCTGCCTGTGTGTGTGTATGTGCATGTGGATGTGTGTGTGTGTGCATGCATGTGTGTGAATGTGTGGTTTCATTGCATGAGGCAGGATGAGCCAAACCTTCCTAATGTTGCAACTGTTCAATCATCTGGAAAAAAAAATCCAAAGAAGTCATTTACATTTTCTGTTTAAAAATGCAAACCCTCTCATCAGAAGATGACAAATGGTTTATGAGCAGCGTCTGACAAACACTACAAAATCACCCCCTGTTTGAGAATAAAAATACATGCTGCACACAGGTCAATAAGCCTACCAGCATAAGTGAAGAGAGTAGAGCTAATTCCACAGTGTGCTTGATTCCTCTCCCAACAAACTGAGTAACAGCCGTGTGCTGATTGTGTGGATTTTGCTGCTAGTTCTCCTCACGAATTGCAAAGCATTGCATTGCCAGGGACAGATTTGATTGCACATTATTTATGCTCAGCGTGATTTCCCATTCATTCTTAGATTCCTTCATTTTAATCTTGCAGATTCTTTATAATCTTTCAGCGTATGTCTGTCTATCACTACAGCCTCTCAAATATCACAGGACCTCTGCTGAAGGGTAAGCTTTTGAAGAATTAACTTGCTCAATCTTTCAACATTTTCCAAGCCAGTTATCATGCATCCTGATCCCTATAAACATGCGCCACATCCAGGCTGATGTGAGGTGTGCTTCAGTATCAGGTACGTTCATGTCCCCTAGTACCTCCTTCACCAAGGAGAACTCCATCCCAAGATTTCTGTCATTTGTCACCACAGCAGTGGAGGTTGAGCTGACTCACTCTCATCTATGCTCCACACTGTCACCATTTCACATCATTCCATACCATTCCCTATATTCAGGGCCAAAGCATTGAACTGAGAGGACTAGGGAAATAATGCCTTATTATTTTGTAGGGCCTAAAATTTGTACCAAATGCTGCTTCACTGTTGGAGCTGGCAAAAAGCTAGATCCTAAATCCTGGTGTATTAGGGTTTCCAGAGAAACAGAAACAACAGTGTGTATGTGTGTGTGTAAGGATCTGCTCACACAGCTTGCTGGTGGAGAAGTCCCAAGACCAGCAGTCAGCAAGCTGTAGACTCGAGAGAGCTGATGGTGTAAGTTCTAGTCCAAAAGCCAGTACACTGGAGACCCGAGGAAAACGAATGTTTCAGTTCCAGTCCAAAGGCAGGAAAAGACTGATGTCCCAGCTCAAGCAGTTAAGCAGAAGGAGTTCCCTCTTACTCAAGAGACATTCAGCCTTTTTTTCTATTCAGGTCTTCACCTGATTGATTGAGGCCCATCCACATTATGGAGAGCAATCTGCTTCACTCCACTGATTCAAATGTTAATCTTATCCAACAGCACCCTCACAGACACACCCAGAATAACGTTTGATCAAATATCTAAGCACTCTGTGGCCTGGACAAGCTGACACATTAAATTAATCATCACACCTTGATTTACAATCTAGGCCGAACACTAGAAGCACTTGAGGGTTTTAAAACTCTGGATGTCAAATTTGTAACCCAGACCAATTAAATCAGAAGCTCTGGAATGAACCAGACATAAACATGTTTAAAGAATACCCAGGCAATTGCAATGTAAGTTCAGGGTTGAGAACCATTGCCCAAGGGATCACGCTAAACGGAACTATCCTTTTCTTTTTGTACCTGAACAAGACCTGAGCTGGGTACAGAAACAGGCTCTGTGTGGTGTTTCTGTTTTCACTATAAATTATACATGGCAGCAGAGATGTGTAGCTCATACAAGTAGGAGTGGTTGGAAGGTGAAGTTTCCGGTGCAGAAGTGCATGTTACTAGCAACAGTAGTGGTCGCAGAGGAGTCAATGGCGTTTACACCCTGGTTGGTGGTTTCCTTAATAGGCCAATTCCTGAACCTTGTTCTTGAAAGCTTAGCCTTTGTCTGTTTCCCCAGCTCTCTGAATGATTAAGAGGGCTAATTAACATTTTCAAATAAAGACCTTTTCTCTATGAATCCTAACCTGGGATAAATGTCCCTCCCCTGTGCTCCTAATATGTCTTCCTTTGTTTTTAATATGTCAATTATCAATTGCATTAGGTTAACAGGATATATCTATAAATTTGTTTCTACTGCTCACCAGTAAGCTACTTCAGGGCAAGGATTATGTGTTATTCATTTTTGAGCCCCCACTGCCTAGTCCAGTGCCTGGTTTATATAATGAGCATTCAGTGAACATTTTCTAAATAGAACTGAATATTCCTTTCATAGTTCTGATCAGTCATCTCGTACATGAGTCTTTACTGGCACACTGTAAACTCCTTGAGGGTTAAAGCAAGTTTCATCGTTGTTTCATCATTGTATTCCCATGATAACTGCTACAGTTGTGTAGAATTAAAGACAATCATTGTTTAAGTAATGACCCCATTGAGGCATAATTTTAAAGTTCCAACACAGACAAGGCAATGATACGTTAAGAGGTGAAATTGTCACATGGCAAAGTTTTCTAGAATAAGTAACTACAATGTTTCAGCTTTGTACAGACTAAATTCTTTTAAAAAATTTAGAATAACTAATTAGATCAATAAATCAAGTGTAAAGTTCACTGACTTGAGGAGAGAAAAGCTTTGGAATCCTACTGATGCTACCTGTAATGTATTTAACCTTGGGAAAACTACTGAAAATTGTCAGCCTCTTTCATCACTTAGAAGAAATTCTATCCGTTCCAGAAACTGCCAATTTCTTTCACACCTTAGGTCCCTTGCAGCACCCCATACCTTCATCTCTCTCCCAATTATGTTGCCTTCTATTACACCCCATCTATTCTTCCTTTACAGTGTCAATCACAATCACAATGTGACATTGTTTTATCTTTTTCTGTTCTTATTTTTCTCCTCAACTTAAAAGAGGGCAAGAATATTCTCTATATTGATGTTCTTATTTTTGTGGTGCCTCAAATGGTCCCTGGCATACAGTAAGTAGTGTCAATAAATATTTATTAAAAGAATGTATGTAAATTTTAAAACATACTTTAGGTAAGTAAATCTGCTAGGTCACTACAAGAAACAAACAGACATGAATAAGAGGAAAGCAGCAGGTTGATTGCATATTCTTCCACCATATTTCTACAGTTTATCTCTCTCATGTGTTTGCAGATGCCCCCTCCTACCTCTTCACAGCTGCCATCAGCCCAGGAAAACCTTCAGCTCAATTAAGCACCAAGACACCTGACCAAGATGCAGATGAGAAACAAAAAAAAAGGTGATCCCTATGATTGCCCCAATTTACAGCCTTGAGAGTGATTCTAAACAGTGGATCAGGGAGAAGGAACCCAATCAGAGCCTGGTAAGCCCCACCCATTGAGGAGCTGGATCTGAGAGTCTGGAGAGACAAAGGCAGCCAGAGTTCCTAAGATGTGAACAGAGAGTAGCACAGTGGAGAGAGCTGCACAGAGAGAGAACTTTATAGAGCTGCAGAGGGTTCCTCTACAGAACTCGGCAGAGTTCTAGTCTACACAAAGCATGCAGAAAAAGCTACCTGGGGCCAAGAAAGAAACACCGAAAAGGATAGAGGGAACAATATCTGATACTCACACAAAGCTATAATTGTGCTTGTTCCTACCAGTCGGACTAGAAGACATAATTCACAGGGAATCCAGCATTGTACTTAGAAGCCTCTTGTCTCAGTCATGAGGACTAACTAGCTTTAGACTAAACACTGCTATAAATCTGTCTAACAAAATTTAAAAACAAGACCCGAAAGGACCAAATTGTGTCCGAGGATAAAGCTCAAGATTATTTACAGGAACCTAAAATTATCAAACATTATGCAAAGTAAAATTCACAACGTCTGGCAGTCAATCAAAGGACAATCGGACATTCAAAAAGCAAGAAAATATTATTTATAACAAGGAGAAATGTTTTAAATGAAATTGATCCATAACTGAAACTTGTTAAAATTTGCAGATAAAGACACTAAAATAGTTACTATAACAGTATTCCTTATATGAAAATGTTAAGTATGGACATAGGGAAAATAAAAAATTAAACTTCTAGAGATGTCAGCTATAATGCCTGAGATGAAAACAGTGAATGGGAAAAATGGCAGATAAGATATTAAAGAAGAAAATATTAGTGAGCTCTAAGACATAGAAATAAAATTACTTAGAATTAAACACAGAGAAGAAAAGAATATGTAAATATCAGCAGAACATTAGTGAGTGATGGCACAACTTCAAACAGCCTAAATTATATGTGTTATTAAAGACCTGAAGAAGAAGACATAAGGAGGGCACAGAAAAAAATTTGAAGAAATAATTACTGTAATTTTTCCAAATTTGATGGAATCTATAAACTCACTGATTCAAGATGCTCAACAAAACCCAAGTACAAGAAAAATAAAGAAAACTATACCAAAGCACATTGTAATCAAATGACTCAAAACTAGTGAAAAAAATCCATAATCTTTAAATCACACACACTACATACAGAGGTACTAAAGATAAGAATGAGAGCACATTTTTCATCAGAAGCAATGTAAGTGAAAAGACAATGGAGTAACATTTTTAGCATCCTGAAAGAAAACATTATCAGTCTAAAAGTCTATAGCCACCAAAAATATCTGTCAAACACAAGAGTTGCAAGAATTCACTAACAGGAAATCAGCACTAAAATAAATGTTAAAAGAAGTGATTTGGGCAGAAGGAAAATGATAATGGACCTACACAGAAGAATGAAGAGCACTTTAAGTGGTAACTACATAGGTGAAAATAAACAATTTTTTCTTTAATTCTCATTAAAAAAATCAATTGATTAACCAAAAACAATAAGAATGTACAGGGGAATTATAATATATGTATATGTAAAATAAATGATACCAATGGCATAAAGACCAGGAGGTAAAGAATGGAACTATACAGCTGTAATTTTCTTCACTATAAATGAAAGAGTAGAAAGAAGGAAGATGGTCTAAATTTAAATATGCACACTGAAAACACAAATGCAACCACTAAAACAAGGAAACATATATGGCAAATAAGACTCAACAATGGAGATAAAATGGAATCATGGAAAAACATTCAAATAATCAAGAGAAAGTAGAAAAGGAGGGAGATAGGAAAAAAAAACAGGTGAAACAATAGAAAACAACTAGCAAGTTGATAGACTTAAACCTAACCATATCAATAATCACATAAAATGTAAATGTCCTAAAGACTCCAATTGAAAGGCAAAGGTTGTCAGATTGAATAAATACCCAAGACCCTGCTCAATACTACCTGTAAAAGAAAAAAGAACATTAAATATAAAAATACAAACCTTGATACAATTTGCTTTCTTCATACTATCTCACCAGAAGGCTTATTTTTGGAGTGCTAAATTCCATAATATTCACATGATTGATTGATCAGATGAGACTATTGATTGATATACTGATTCCCATTAAAACAGTAACTACTATAGTAGAACATAGTAAGCAACTAATGATGCCCATTTTCATTTCATCTTTGTGTGCATTTTATCAGGTCCGTTCCAGTGAACATTTCAATAAATGTATATGTTGGAATACTGGAAATGGTCTGATAAAAGCTCTTTACTAAGTGATGGGGACACATAGATGTTTCTGGACTGGAAGGATTCATGGTCTAGAAGGCACAAAGAGAATATAAATCATTAAGCGAGGCACAGTGGCTATCACTTATAATCTCAGTTACTTGAGAGGCTGAGGCAAGCAGATCACTGAGCTCAGGAGTTCAAGACTAGCCTAGGCAACACAGTGAGGCCCCATCTCTAAAAAAGAAGAAAGAATGAAATATAAATCATTACTCTGTAACTGTTCACATTCAAAGATCTACAATAAAATAATATAGAAAGCCATGTAGAGACACAGAAGAGTCCAAGAAAGTTTCAAACTAGGCCGGGTGCAGTGGCTCACATCTGTAATCCTAGCACTTTGGGAGGCCGAGATGGGCAGATTGCCTGAGCTCAGGAGTTTGAGAGTTTGAGACAAGCCTGGGCAACATGGTGAAACCCAGTCCCTACCACAAAACAAAACAAAACAAAACAAACCATCCTGGAGTGGTGGTGGGCACCTGTAATCCCAGCTACTCAGGAGGCTGAGGCACAAGAATTTCTTGAACCCAGGAGGCGTAAGTTGGAGTGAGCCAAGATCGTGCCACTGCACTCACACAGCCTGGGCAACAAAACAAAACTCTGTCTCAAAAAAAAAAAAAGTTTCAAAGTAAATGACAACAGAGGTCATTGGAGGATTGAAATAGATGCTGTTGGGTCTCTCATGAAGAAATGTAAAACAAACAAACCTGTATTCTTCAGGGTTGAGAGTCTCAAGAAGGAAAAAAAGACCTCAAGTTGAGTATTTTGAAAATATAATGTAGGGACAATTTAGAAAGCATGGGCACATACA
Organism: Theropithecus gelada; assembly: GCF_003255815.1. Lineage (NCBI taxonomy): Eukaryota > Metazoa > Chordata > Mammalia > Primates > Cercopithecidae > Theropithecus > Theropithecus gelada. Next base: position 29,083,712 of record NC_037677.1, on the reverse strand, counting down.
GGAACCCACTAAGGATGGTATACTGCATCAGGACTAATTATAGTCCTATGATACATCAACACCCCTAGGCCCGAATGGGGAAAAGGAAAGAGTGGTTCTTGAATATGCAGAGGGCATCATAGACACTGTGCCCTCAGTGAAGGGAGGCAGCCCACTATTTGTGAATGCATTTGGAAAGAAGCATGAAAATAAACCCCTCCATCTCACTCTTCCCTCTCTCCCTTTAATTTCTTGCTGGAACTCTCTATTGGCCAAACTCAACCAGAAGCTAGAGATTAAAGGAACTAGTTGATGTAGCTTGAACAATCCAGCCTCTTAGAACAGAGAGGAGGGTAGAAAATGAATCTGGATGGGCGAATTGAAAGTATTCAGACATGAAGGTAGAAATGTAGTTTATAAATGTCCTGCACAACAAGGAAGCAGGCCAGAGCCTTAGGTAGCAAAGCTTGGGCCTGAATCCTAGCTTTCTAAACTTGTAGAGCCCTTGTGAATTTTAAAACAAACAAACAAAACAAAACAAATAAACAAACAAAAAAAACAAGGAGCAAAGATCTTTGATTGTATGCCTGAGGCTGATAGCCCGATCTGCTAGTTCATGGAAAAGACTTCATCTTTTTGAGGAAACCATTTAGGGGGACATGATGACCCACTTCTATTTGGAGAAAGAACAATAATGTATTTGAAAGCCCTTTATAGAATGGAAAAGAGAACAATTCAGAAAGCTATGTTCCCACCATCTATATTCACATATATAGAAAGGCTGCCAACCAAATTACCAGAGCTGAAAAGAATTTGTGCAATCATTACATTTTCTTAAGCCTAAAAATACACTTTCCCCAGAAACTAAAAATAATAATCGAATAAAGACTTAAAACAGAGAGTCAGAGACTTCAGAGATTGCCCCAGTTGCAGTCAACGTTTAAGTGATGTCAGATTTAAAAGTTTTATCGTTTCATTGAGTTAACTAGAACCAACAGGCGCTTGCATTTCTCTTTCACTCTCTTTAAGCCTTCCCCACCTTCATATGGAAAGAACGCATACTTTTCTCTAGGCATTTAGGCATCAATAAAGATGAATGAATATCCTATCATCAGATATTAAAATTTAATTTGTGATCCCATCTCTAGCTTGTAGCCTCCTCCGCAGCTCAGAGCGTATTCAACTCAGAAACGTGAAGTAGGAATTATTTTTCTCCTCCCTCTGTGATTTCCCTCACCTGGAAGCTACTGAGGCTCTTCCGGCATTGGAGCTGGAGGAATCAAAGGACAGAGGATGAAGGGTCTTTGTGGGGTGGTGCTGAGGTATCCAGGTGTTGCTGTTTTCTGTGTAGAAATGGCTGCACTGCAGCTCTTCCACCACATAGCTTGAGGTGGCTGCAGGGCTGTCACCATTCTCTTAGCCATCTATTAGCAAGCCCTACCAATGGGACTTCTCTTTAGAATGTATTATTCTCAGCTAAAAATACAAGACCAGAAAAGTCCCAGTTAACATTCCATTATAGCATCATTAAAACTGCCTGTGTGCTGAAGGGAAAACATTGAAGTTTTAGGTGACATGATACAATGACTGCAGTAATTGTCCTTAGCATAGAAGATCTGGACTCCAGCCCCCATATAGTTACTGGCTGCAGTAGCCTGACCAAGTTGATTAATTTATGTAGGCCTTAGTTGCTTCATCTGTGTGATGTATTTGGTTGGATATAGAGATCTCAGAATTCTTTCTTATATCTAGTATAATATTTTTTATGAAATTGGCACTGCAAATATTATATACAATCATGCATCACAAAATCTTTCATCAACAATGGACTGTATATATGATGATCATCTCATAAGATTATAATACCATATTTTTACTATACTTTTCTATGTTTAGATACACAAATACTATTGTGTTACAATTGCTTATAGTATTCAGTACAATAACTTGCTGGATAGCTTTGCAGCCTAGGAGCAATAGGCTACACTATACAGCCCAGGTGTGTAGTAGGCTACACCATCTAGGTTTGTGTGAGTACACTCTACAATGTTTGCATGATGATGCAATTACCCAACGATGCATTTCTCAGAAAGTATTTTCTTTGTCAAGCAATGTATGACTATAATTCCATAGTACTGAGAAATGTCCCAACCCACACAACAAGAGAGCTGAACATAGTATTCTTCTGTCATGTCAGAATCCATGTCCAGGCAGATGTAAGACACAAACCTATCAAACCTACAGCTCTACACTTGGTGCTGTTTTTTAAAACCTCTCTGCCTACCACATCCAGCTCTGCTTCCACAAACATCTTTTATCAATATTTTCTTCTCCCATGCTCTGCAACATTTACATGGGTTTCTACCTGAGACTTTTCAAGAAGTATTATGAAAAGGTAGTCAAGCCAGATTCAGAAAATAAAAATCACCCATGGACTCAGCCTCTCAGAAAACATAAAACTCTGCAATGCTCAGACACTAGTGCTTTCTGGCCTGAAACTGTCAGTCAGTCCTTTTCCAGCTACCTCAATGTTCAACTCTACTTTTACCCTGCTGTAATTGATTAATTATCTAAGTAGGAAAAGTGGACAGCTTGTTGACAGATGTTTTTAATTGCTCATTTAAGGAGCTTCATGATAGAAGTAAAAGACTCAAAACAAAAAGATACTAATGGCATTAAGATTGTGCTAGGTAAAGACAACACTTGGGGGAAGTCCCATTGTGGGGGCTTTTGATTGAATTAGACTATAGCTCATGTGGCCAGCTAGATGTGTACCATTCTAGGGGAATACCCGTTGTTAAATCTCAATATTCCTTTTTCGTCAAATAGGTCCCAGAAACACAATGTGAAACTTACCTGGTTACATAGTCTCAGACTACATTATATACAAAATAAAGACAAATGTACCAAATACTGTCAAGGGAAGCATTGTGAGCCTCACAGACCAATCCAAACTACCGATTTAGGAGTTGTGGCTCAGCTGTGTGATTTTGAGTAATTCATTTAACTTCTCTGAGCCTCTGTTGCCACCTTCTTCAATTTTCTCATCAATTTATTCAGTTTATCCAGTTGTTCCTACACCTTTCTCCATGAAGTGCTTTGGCACCTTTGTCAAAATTAATGGACCATACATTTGAGGCTATTTCTAGACGTATTCTATTTCATCATCTATTTTATGCCATTATTGTAATGTCTTGATTACCATCGTTTTTCAGTCTTGAAATCAAATAGTGCAAATCCTCCAACTTTATTATTTTGCAAGACTTTTTGAACTATGTTATGTCCTTTGCATTTCCATATAAATTTTAGAATCAGCTTGTCAATGTCTGACTCCAAAATGCTATATTTTGATTGGACTTGTGTTTCATCCATAGATGAATTTAGGGAAAACTGATGCTGTCCACAATATTGAGATTCCCAATTCATGAACAGCAACATTTTATCGTTTTCAATAAAGCAATCCTGCCCATCTTTTGTTAAATTTGTCCCTAAGCATTTTTAAGTTTTATGTCACTGCAAATGATTTTTAAGATTTTGTTGAATTTGCAGGCTTGCTGCTCATACATGCACATTTCCATGTCCACAGAGTTTTGTGACCACCCGATGGGTTCACCTTGCCCACTGCCTAGACAGAGCCAATTTATCAAGACAGGGGAATTGAAATAGAGAAAGAGTAATTCACTCAGAGCTGGCTGTGTGGGAGACTGGAGTTTTACTACTCAAATCAGTCTCCCCGAGCTTTTGGGATCAGAGTTTTTAAAGACAATTTGGCGGGTAGGAGCTTGGGAAGTAGGGAGTGCTGATTGGTCAGGTTGGAGATGGACTCATAGTGGTTCAAAGTGAGTTTTTCTCACTGTCTTCGTCCCTGGGTGGGATGGCAGAGCTGGGTGAGCCAGATTACCCATCTTGGTGGTGTCAGCTGATCCATCCAGGGCAAGATCTGCAAAATATCTCAGGCACTGGTCTTAGATTTTACAGTAGTGATGGCATCCCCAGGTGCAATTTGGGGAGGTTCAGACTCCTGGAGACACAGGCTGCATGACCTGAAAACTGTAATTTTTTTTTTTGAGACAGAGTCTCGCTCTGTCGCCCAGGCTGGAGGGCAGTGGCGCGATCTCCACTCACTGAAAGCTCCACCTCCCGGGTTCCCGCCATTCTCCTGCCTCAGCCTCCCCGGTAGCTGGGACTACAGGCACCCGCCACCACGCCTGGCTAATTTTTTTGTATTTTTAGTAGAGACGGGGTTTCACTATGTTGGCCAGGATGGTCTCGAACTCCTGACCTTGTGATCCTCCCGCCTCAACCTCTCAAAGGGCTGGGATTACAGGCGTGAGCCACCGCACCCAGCCCCATAAACTGTAATTTCTAATGCAAAGGCGGACTGGTTCCCTGGAAAGAAAGGATCTTTTTGGGAAGAGGCTGTTATCAATTTTGTTTCAGAGTCAAACCATGAACTGAATTCCTTCCCAAAGTTAGTTCGTCCTACACCCAGGAATGAACAGGGACAGTTTAAAGGTTAGAACCAAGATGCAGTCGGGTAGGTCTGATTTCTTTCACTGTCATAATTTTCTCAGTTATAATTTTGCAAAAGCACTTTCATTTTCCCCATCCGGAATGCCCTTCTCACCACCCCAACATATCAAAACTCGCCCATTCTCCAGACTCTGCCTCCTTTATGAGAGCCACCTTCCCTTTCAAAAGAAAGTTACTACTCCCATCTCTAAACTTCCACAGCCCACACTTCCCTCTAACACGTCTTACTGCCTGCCTTTATTATGTGCATGTGGTCTCACCTCTACCAGAAATAAATTCTTTGAGGGCAAAGTCTCTACCCCATTTATCTTGTATGTTTCTCCTGGAATCTAGGGCATAGCGGAAATATAATAAATGTTAAGTGAAAGCAAATTTTTCACCTCCTTAGGAACAATATGTGTATATCTGTCCTACCTTTGGGCATAATTCCCTATCCCCGTGTTCTATCAAGCCGACAGCTTTCATTTCACCACAAACCCCACAGTTTCAGAGTAGAGCATACTAACCTTGACAGCAAATATATAACTGCTCTTACTAGACTGTATAAATCCCTTCTCTTTGAGGTTCTAAATCTTCTTTTGGCTAGACTACAGAGCCTACTCCAAAGATATTTAACTAAATTGCTAGTCATTGTGGCAATATTTGCTGAACTACATTTTTCATAATTTTTAATATCTCCCAATGTTTACTTGTGATAGCTATAAATAGCCAGGTCCATATTTTATTACAGTTAGAGGTACCTACCCTTGATTTATTACCTTCACGTACTAGACCATCAAATTGGCTGGAGTTCACGGTGTTTCAAAGTATGGTGCAGTCCTGGAACTCAGGAAGGGAGATGATTAGTAACAGAAACCATGCTTCAGGATGTCATTCATTAATACATGGCATCTGTCGGCCAGGTGTGCAATGGTCATAATGGGTGATGGGGGACGGAAGTGGATCTTCAAATCTCAATGTTTTATCCTATGAGATGGGTGCTGGGATGATTGTGTCTTCTTTTAAAATGTGATTACTTTGAGAACACAGCTGAAGAAAACTCAAAGTAATTCTATTTTGAAATGGAGTCTTAGCCAGGAAACTTGATTTGGTATCACGAGTTATTTTCCCAGAGACTGGCTCCCAGATGATCCTCCTCGGTTCACTGGTCTATTATGCTTTAAGGGACTGGCTCAGGATGTCACAGTGTCTATCTCCCCTGCCTTTGACACCTGTGGTCTGGAAGGGTGACTGCATCTTCCAAGCATCTGTAATTTAGAGCCAGGAAGATTCAGGGCTACAATGGCCTTATCTGTATAAACAGCTGCAGTAAGTCACAGAACACCTGAGTGCTTTTATCAGCTTTGTCACTGACCAGCTGTTTCATCGTGGGGAAAACACTTAAGATTTTTGTTAAGCCAGTTTCTATTCTAGAAGAATTCCCATGCTAGAAATATCTCCTAGAAAAGTGTAGAGGTAGTTATACTATTCCAGCCAAATATATTTGATCAGAAGAGGATTTTTTAAATTAAATGTTGCTTGAGATATCTATTTCTTGGGACATTGGTTTAGGAAACACTAACCTATCCAGTTGCCATGGCCCAGCAATAGACCTGAGTTATCAGTTACACATACAAGTCATAATATCAATATTCATAAAGCAAACTTAAATTATGAAGGGTTCAGCTATTACAGCCTCAAGGGCATGGTTACTTATCATTTGGTCTATAGAGCAAAGGAAAGTTCTGTGAATGCCATCCTTTCCAAATATGTTAGAAACTGAAGTTACTGATATAGTTTGACTGTGTTCCCACCCAAATCTCATCTTGAATTGTAGTTCCCATAATCCCCACATGTTGCAGGAGGGACCTGGTAGGAGGTAATTGAATCATAGGGGTGGGTTTTCCCACACTGATCTTGTGACATAACTTTCATTATATCTGATGATTTTATAAAGGGTAGTTCTCCTGCACACTCTCTCTCTTGCCTGCTGCCATGTAAGATGTGCCTTTGCTCCTCCTTCACCTTCTGCCATGGTTGTGAGGCCTCCCCAGCCATGTGGAGCTATGAGTCCATTAAACCTCTTTTTCTTTATAAATTACCCAGTCTCAGGTATATCCTCATTAGCAGCATGAGAATGGACAAATACAGTTACCACAAGAAAGAGCAAAGCAGAAGAAAAGATAGCAGAACCTTGTTAAATCGTATTTGAAGGAATGAGAGCGTGACCATTGACATAGAAGACAATAAAAGAGAAGACAGGCCTTTCCAGGATTTAGACAAGCAAATGTTTCTCCCTTCTCCTCAGGAAAGCTCCCTAGGCGACAAAAACCAAAGCTATACTTCTCTGAAGCTGCAGAATGATACAGTGGATGAGATAAGCGCATTAGACTCAGATGAACCCAGGGGAGAACTGATCTGTGTCTCTTACTATAGCTGTGTGATATAGGTGTGTTTTTGTGTTAGGGAAGTGTGAAAGCAAGCCTCAAGGCAAAAGAATCACCTATACCAAGACCTAGAGGATGTGGACAAATTAGCCAAGGGAGGAAAAAGGAGAAGTTGTGGGCAAAAGGAACAACACAGTTGAAGACCTGAAAGTAAGAAAGAGCATAGCATGTTTAAGACACTGACAGTAGCTCAGCAGGGCAGGAATGCACAGAGGGAGGAAAGTAAGAACAAATGAAGCTGGGGGAGAGTCAGAGCTAAGAAAATTGGGCTTCATCCCATTAAAAGAAAAACTTCAGGCTGGGTGCAGTGTCTCACGCCTGTAACCCCAACACTTTGGGAGGCCAAGGCAGGCAGATTGGTTGAGCTCGGGAGCTCAAGACCACCCTGGGCAACTTGGTGAAACTGCATCTCTACAAAGAAAAAAACAAAAAAATTAGCCGGGCGGGTGGCAGGCGCCTGTAATCCCAGCTACTCAGGAGGGTGAGGCAGGAGAATTGCTTGAACCAGGGAGGCAGAGGTTGCAGGGAGCCGAGATCATGCCACTGCACTCCAGCGTGGGCTATGGAGTGAGACTCTGTCCCAAAAAAAGAAAAGAAAAGAAAAACTTCAGACAAATTAAATTTAACAGAGTTTAACTGAGCAAAGATCAATTCACGAATCAGGCAGCCTCCTGAGCCAGAGTGGGTTCAGAGAAACTCCAGCCTCCCTCATGATCAGAGAAAATTTATGGGCAGACAAAAGAAAGTGACAAGTGACATACGAAAAAAATGGAGGTGAGATACAGAAACAGCTGGGTTGGTTACAGCCCAGCATTGGCCTTATTCAAACCCGGTTTGAACAGTTGGCTATCCTTGATTGGCCAAAGCTCAGTGACTGGCATAAAAGTAGGTTCCAGTCTGTTTACACATCTAGTTAGGTTATAGTTCACTACATAGGATAAAACACTAGGCCAAATGTAAAATAAGTAAGGAGGCAGCTTTAGGCTAAACTTAATTTAACAATCCTAAAGGTGATAGGTTTCTAAAGTGGAAATGACGTCACTAGGACAGGATAAGAGAAAGAAATGGCTCACTTGTCTACATGAACCATTAGATGCAACGCAAAGGAGAAGGAGAAGTCAAGAATGGTGTCCAGTTTTCTGGATTAGGCAACTGAGTGAATAAAAGCAAAAAGCTGCAATGTCAGCAAGGTGTCCAAGAGGCAAAGTTGCAAACAAAGTCCAATATCACTATCTGCTTCCAAAGGAACAGCTGCTGGTGGCTGTAGTAGCAGAAAGAATTTCAGATAAACAAATCTTTTTCAGCCCCATGTAAACAACCACAGCTCATCAATAACCTTAAATAAGAAAAGAAATGCTTGCCACAATGCTGTATTGAGTGGCATTCAAATTAAGTACTTTAAATAATGGGGTCAGGTTGGATCCTTCTAAGAGACTCCAGCCCAGGCCCAGACATCTAGAAAATATTTGAGGCATTACCAAATATTTTAGAAGCCAAATGTCTGCTTTGCCTTCTTAGCACAAAAGAGTCTAAGAGCCTGGAAAAGTTCAGCTTCACCAGCTAGTGTTGCAACACCCAAAGGGTGGAAGTCACCGAAGGTCAAAGAAAAAGTGTAGGCACTGATTGTTAGGTTTAGTAATAGTTCAATTAAGGACGCTAGGACCCTTAAAATAGAACATTGTGTTGGTACCAGTGGTGACTACAATTTCTACAGGGTGTTGCTTTCAATGAGATTTAGGGTCTCTTAAAGACTTTGTTAATTTTTTTTTTAACGTGGTCATTTAAACAGTTTCAAGGTTAGGGGCTTAGAAACCCCTCCTTCTTCCTTTGCAGAAATTCAAGAGGTAAGGACCTTTGAAAAGTGAGAATGAATGTAAAGCCAGCTCACTTTCCATCACTTACGTTGCATGAATGTTTTGGGATGAGATCAAATCAAGCTAGATATATGCAGTCCAGCCAGTATGCACAGTCCCAAAACAATTTCTGAAATATGTGGCTTCTCTCTTGTCCTTTGCCATAATCCTACTCTGATGTTCCTGAGGCTTATTTATATTTCTTTCTGTATCTCACTAATGGAGGTAACATGCCACCGATTTTTACAACGTGGATTCCTTTTATCGCTAACTCTTATCACGAAGCCACATTCAGGCATCACCCGCATCCTGGTTCTGCATACTTTCCTCCTCTTCACAGCTGCCATCCACAGTGCCTCCAGCTACTGTCACATCAAATTACACTAGCTAAATAGAAAGAAGAAGAGTTGGTCCCGAGTCAGAACTGCTTCAGTGATAATGGTTGGCTGTATTTAGTGGGCATTTATTAGGTATCAAGTCACACTGAAGGAAACATTCATTTATATCATGTTTAGCAAATTATTGAAAAACAGACACATATATTTCATTGCTTTTTGGAAGAAATAAACATGACAGCCTGATGGAAATGCAGTATTTAAAAACAGTAATATCGAGAGTTTCATACAGTGACTTTTATCTGGTGAGTTTTTAGATTTCCTTCCCTCACTACACATTCCCATGTGCAAGTTCTGTCTACTGTCTCTAATCATCAGGCTCACGATAAAGAGATTCTAATTGTAGGATATGAGGATAGGTAGCTGTTTCCAGTGCCTCCACAGTAAACCTCAATGAAACAATCAACCGTTTAGTAATTCTTGTTCCCTGAAAAACATGAAGCTGGCAATAAATCTACAGGCAGAGGCCAGCTCCACATTAGCAAAATGAAGCAGAGAATTAAAGCAATTATCTAAAAAATTCATCATGAGCCTGGGGTAGGTAGCTAAATTACTTAAATGAATATTTCAGGGGGAAAATGCATTTTTGGAAAAGGGCTTTGAAGACTCTCTTGGCTCACTGATTGCATGTAGAACAGGAAAGTCATTGTACCAATGACATCCATGTATAAATGGAAGGTATCCTCTACTGGAGGCTTGCTTTGAAAGTGCAAAACTGTTCAAAAATGTTACTGTGGTTTAAAATTTTTGCCATTTGGCTTTAAAATCAAAAGAGACAGAGGAGGACTAAACAGTAAGTCGTCCATTGGGGATTTAGTCCTCTCCACCATTGTTTCCTGGGTTCCACACAGCGAAGGCTCAAAGAAACTTCTAGGAGACATTCCTTTCCCTGCATTCATCTCAAGATCAGCCAAGATCAACACTTACCCCAACTGCTAGAGACAGGGAATTTTAAAAGTTTCCCAAGGTAGGCAATTCTTTCCCTTCCTTCAGTGCAAAATAAGCCTTAGAAAGGTTTGTATTGATCTAACTCTGGTCACTTTGTTCCCATATGCCTGTCTTAGAGGAGCATTGGTGTCACTCTGAACTGGTCACAGGGATTCAGGGCAGAGATACAGGCTCTCTTTCCAAGCACAGGACTTCAGATCCTTGCAACTAGAAGTGTGGACCATGAACCAGCAGCATCAGCATCACCTGAGAGCATGTTGGAAATGCAGTGTCAGGCCCACCAGCCCGCTGCATCAGACTCTGAACAAGTTCCCCAGGGAATGAACAATTGTGAAGCGCCAATCTGCATGACATTGTGGGTCTAGGAGAGCAAGAGGCCAAATCTGAGCAACCTGCAAAGTAGGAGAGAAGAATCAATTCTGTAGGTTCACAGAGGGCTGAAGAGTCCAGAGATATGAGATCTGAGAGTAGGGAGAACCAACACAAACAGACCAGTTTATGGGATTACGATCCCAGGGACTTGGGCTTGCTGTCTGATGCTTCCAGCTGGGTGTCTGCACCTTGGGATCACAGGTGTTAATTATGGTCACAAAGGGGCCAGAGACCGAATTGCGAATCCATCACTTTAAGAGGAATACCTGCATCCCTATTAAGGGTTTCCCAAGAGACACGTTTCTTCCCAAAGGCAGATGCATTTTTATGGAGGGCAGCAAGTCCCATGACATTCACTAGGAGCTGGGGGAGCTGGGCAGGAGCAAGTGAAGGGTTAGATGAGAATGCCCCACTTTTAAAAATGTCCTCAACCTGAGCGGAGCATGATGGAAACATGCTGTTTCCACAGTACATATTGTGTTGGCTTTTATTAGAACGTGTTGTTGCTGCCATTAATTTAATTATTTTATCGATTGATTTTGCAGAGCTTGCATCCTGAGGCTACACATTTTTTTTTTTTTAAGCAGAGAACTCACTTGAGAATGAATGTACAGATTGCACATGTGGCTGAAACCCATTTGCTCAGAAAAGATGGAAAGCAGCTGGCTGGCTTCTTGCGCATATACTTAAAGAGCATGCCTAAGTCACATGAATGTCCTCGTTTCCAAACTGAAGAACTCCAGGACCATCTTTCTTTCTCAGTAACATCAATAATGACCATTTACAGAGTGCGTGCCCATCTGAAGCACCATGCTAAGTGCTTTGCATACATTACATCTTAATTCCATAAAACACCCAAGTTGCCACTGGGTTCTAGTCTCAGCTCCAAATGGTCCACCATTTACCTACTCTATATCTCAATTTACCCACCCTTGAAAAGGTGGCAACCACCTTCTCGGGCTGCATACAAGAGTTGTCTTGAGCAGGGGTCCCCATGCTCCAGGACAGGGACCCATACCAGTCCATGGCCTGTTAGGGAACCAGGCTGCACAGTAGGAGGTGAGTGACAGGTTAGCGAGCATTCCCGCCTGAGCTCCACCTCCCGTCAGAGCAGCAGCAGCATTAGATACTCATAGGAGCACAAACTGTGTCATGAACTGTGCATGTAAGGGATCTGGGTTGCATGCTCCTTATGATAATCTAATCCCTGATTATCAGAGGTGGAATACTTTCATCCCAAAACCTTTCCCCTCCCCACGCCCCAGTCCATGGAAAAAAAGTCTTTCACAAAACCAGTCTCTGGTGCCAAAAAAGCTGGGGACAGCTGGTCTTGAGGATCAAACAAGAGTGCCCAGGTAGGAGCAGTCTATGATGTAAGGGCTTAATATTCCTGTGGAGTTTTTGTTTTCATCTGGAACTTCTTCTTCATGCACTCCATAAAAATTTATGTGTAGGAACAAGAAGCAGTGCTGTTACCTGTGTTGCAAAGCAGGGGGTCTGCTTCGGAGCATTTCCTGCTGCTGCGCTGGCCGACTGCACTAAAGCACATCCCGCTGAGCAACTGCTATCAATAACTACTTCTTCCTGACTTCTTCCCCGCTAGTTTGCACAGAGCCAGCCCTCCCATGTTGGGTGACTCGGGCTCTGGCTTTTCCTCCCTAAACGAATTACACTTTCTTGCTCCTTATTAAGCTTCTCATACTTTATATTTAATTCCAATTCTGTCCTTCACACTATTGCCCACACACACCCAAATTGGAGCTGTCAGCAAGTTATCCCCAGAGCCTTACTGGGTCACATCACCCAAACGCCCTCAGGTACTTCCTTTACTTACAAACAGCAAGGGAGTTTAATTTATTTGAACATTGAATGTTTGGTGAAGTCTGACTGCACTTTAATGTATCTAATCAACACTTCAAATGCTCTACGATGAAATTCCCAATACCAGATAACCAGTCTGGTGGCTTAAATGTCAGTTTCAATATGATGTTCATTAAATAGCATGTCCTCTTCATTAGACCCTATGCCAGGTGCTTTACCTATATATAGATATTTAACCCTTACTTTAGCTTTGTGAGATAAATATTAATATCTCAGTTGTAAAGTTAAGGAAACAGAGGCTCAGGAAGGCTAAATCACTTGCCCAGGGTCATAGAGCTACTTGGAAAAACTGAAGTTCCAATCCAGGACTCCCAATTCCAAGTCCAAATGCCTTTCCACCATGCCACAGTTCCCACTGAGAGTAATGTGGAAGACACATTTGCAGAACTCTTCAGGGCAAGTGTTATCATTATTACATCCTGGGGCTTGGTAAAAGCATCTTGAGATGCTTCAAAAGGAATGTCACTTGCTTGATCTGGCTGAATACAGTATCTATTTTCCTGTCACTACTTACTTCATATTGGTGTAAAACACATGAAGTCCTGACTGCAAAGCTTTGTAGTGCTCACTGAAAATGACTAAGTGTTATTTTATGTTTGGCAGGAACTAGCACATTTTGTCAGCCTGAAAGAATTTTCTGGCCAACAGGTTTTGTTCAGATCCACAGTTGTTAACCATTAGAGATGCCTAAAATAAAATTCAGATTAGGGTTGTTGAAATATTTAACTGATGTCTGGGGTCCATAGAAACTGAGAATCTTGTTTCTACAATGTCACTAGTGCCCCCATAGTGAAAGAGAATTTCATTTTCTTTCACCTTTCAAAAAATATTTCTGGATATGAATTAAACCTTTCTGTTCTAAAGATGAGCTATGTGTGCTATACCATTCTGCAGGTTTACATTCTCCATCCTGTTGAAGGATTTATCATTTATGAGAAAGCCAAATTAGTTGTATCATTTAAAAGTGTAATTCGACTACTGCCAACAAAACTAAGAAATAATGTTGACTTTTTACTTTTTACATTAGAAAAATATGGAGGCAAGCAATTTAGGGTGTAGGTGGCAGCTCTACCATCACATCAACAACCTAGGTGACTCTTATCTTTCTACCAACTTTTGTTCATATGACTTCCATTGTTAATATGATTTTGAGGTTCATGATGGCTGCTGGGGCTTCAACCAGTATTTTCACATTTCATGTAGGACAGAGAAGAAAGAGTTCCAGCTTCAAGAGGAACCAAGAATAAATCTTTGTTACCAGGCAGTAAAAGCTGAGTTTCTTACTCAGGAAGAAAGAGAGGATGGATTTTAAATAGTTGACTAAGAGTCTCAGTGACTTGCCAAGAGATGAAAGACTCCAAGTCCATTTGGAACCTTCTTTGGGTGGATTACAGGCATGATTCATAAGCTCTTAGAGCTAAAAAACATGAGAGATCAACTAGTCCAACATCTGCATTTTAAAGTTGAAGAAACTGAGGGCCAGGAAAGCCACTGGACTTGGTTAAGGCAGCAAAGCCAGTGAGCACCAGAGCTTGGACTGGGAATGAGGTCTCAGTCATTCCAACCTAAGATGGTTTTGACCACAGCACACCTCCTTACTAAGCTCGCTTTATAACTGTGACACATCTTTTTGTTGAAGTTTTAGAGTATCTATGCATAACATTTCTGTCTTCCCTTTCTATTGAGAAATAAGACAGAAAGGTCAGAGTCTGATCAAATACTGGCTTTATTATTGATACAGGCAATTGAACAGTATTGTTATCCAGCAGTAACCAAAAAGGTTTCCCTTTGCCCTTCAATCAGGCCAATGTACCCACCCACTCATTGGCAGCACTACCTACCACAGGCCTCTTCCACAAGACAGGCTCTTGGGGGTGGAGACAGGGGTAGGATACAGAAGGACACACCAGAATTCATTTCCCTGCAATAAGACTTGCTCAGAAAAGAAGGGACTGGGCTGAGCATGTCCTGTCCCTTCTCCCAGTGACAGAAATCTTTCCTCTGCACTGCAGAGTACATGGGGCAGCAACGAGAGGCCAGAAGTGGTTCTCTAATGAGTTCTTCCAAATGAAACTTCCTCTACGTAGGGCCAGAGAAAAGCGACATCCCCCTTAACACTTAAAATATGTTTGTCTGGCCAGGTGCAGTGGCTCATGCCTGTAATCCCAGTACTTTGGGAGGCAGAGGCGGACGGATCACGAGGTCAGGAGATTGAGACCATCCTGGCTAACACAGTGAAACCTGCCTCTACTAAAAATACAAAAAATTAGCCGGGCATGGTGGTGGGAGCCTGTAGTCCCAGCTACTCGGGAGGCTGAGGCAGGAGAGTGGCGTGAATCTGGGAGGCAGAGCTTGCAATGAGCCGAGATCATGCCACTGCACTCCAGCCTGGGTGACAGAGCGAGACTCTGTCTCAAAAACAAAAACAAAAACAAAAACAATATGTTTATCTTTATCATATTTCCTACCACAGTATTTGACACAGATACTTGAACATGGCTTCATTGACTTACTGTGAGATTTATTATAAGGATGGGGCAGACTGGAGTCTGGAAAGTAAAGCACAGAAAGGTTATGTAACTTGTTCAAAGTCATATAGTAAGTTGGGAACAAAACCAAAACCAGGACCCAAGTATCTGGCCCCACTTCCCTGGGTATTTTCTCTAAACCTGGCTGTCTATCTGTATGACCTCCTGTTCTGACAAAGAAATCATACCCTAACTAACTGGAGACCATCTGGAACATTCAGAATAGCTTCAGAGACTTTTGCTGGATTAAGACTAGTGTCCCTTGCAGTGAGAAAAAGTCTTTGAGGGTAAAAAATACTCAAGCCTTATGAAACAGGCCGGTGGGCTAGAGGAATAACTCAATCAATCAAGAAACTTTTAAAAAAGAGAAACAGAGAAGACTCAAATAAAATCAGAGATGAAAAGAGAACCATTGCAACTGGTGCCATAGGAATACAAAGGATCTATCATAAGAAACAATTATGAGCAATTATATGTCAACAAATTGGAAAACCCGAAGAAATGGATAAATTCCTGGACATATGCAACTACAAAGACTTAATTATGAAGAAATAGAAAATCTGACCAATGAGAAAGATTGAATGAGTAATTAAAGATATCCTATCAAAGAGAAGCCCAGGACCTAACGACTTCACTGCTGAATTCTAAGAAACACTTAAAGAAAAACTAATACCAATTTTTATTGACTATTCTCAAAAAATTAAAGAGAAAGGAATTCTTCCAAACTCATTCAACAAGGAGAGGATTACCCTGATATCAAAACCAGACAAGGACACAACAACCAAAAAGAAAACTATAGGACAATATCTCAGATGAACATAGATGCAAAACTCCTCAACAAAATACTAGCAAAGCAAACTTAATAGCATATTTTTAAAAAATCATTCACCATGATTAAATGGGATTCACCCCAGGAATGCAAGGATGGTTCAACATATGGAAATCAATAAATATGATACACGACATTAACAGAATGAAAGACAAAAATCACATAATTATTTCAATAGATGCAAGAAGAGAATTTGAGAAAATTCAGCTTCACTTTATGCTAACTGTTCTCAAAGAAGAAGCATACCTCAACACAATAAAGGTAATGTATGACAAACCTGCAGCTAACATGATATTGAACAGGGAGAAGTTGAAAGCTTTTCTGCTAAGGTCTGGAACAAGACGAAGCTGCCCACTTTTACCACTTCTACTCAACATAATACTGGAAGTTCTAGCCAGAACAAGAGAAAGAAATAAAAGGCATTCAAATTGGAAAGAAGGAGGTTAAATTGTCCCTGTTCACAGACAGTATGATCCCATTAATAGAAAACCCTAAAGATTCCATTAAAAAAAAAAAATTTTGAACTAATAAATTCAGAAAAGTTACAGGATATAAAATGAACATACAAAAATCTAGCAAGGTGTGGTGGCTCACACCTGTAATACCAGCACTTTAGGAGGCTGAGGCCGGTAGATCGGTTGAGGCCAGGAGTATGAGAACAGCCTGGGTAACATGACAAAACCCCATCTCTACAAAAAATACAAAAATTAGCCAGGTATGGTGGCACACACCATAGTCCCAACTACTCGGGAGGATGAGGCAAGAGAATCACTTGAGCCCGGGGAGGCAGAGGTTGCAGTGAGCTGAGATATTGCCACTGCACTCCAGTATGGGTGACAGAAGTGAAACCCTGTCTCAAAAAAAAAAAAAAAAAAGAAAAGAAAAATCAATAGCAAACTATCTGAAAAAGAAATCAAGAAAAAATACCATTTACAGTAGCTACTAAAAAAACCAGCCTAGGAATAAATTTAACCAAGGGGGCAAAATATCTCTACAATGAAAACTATAAAACATTAATGAAAAAAATTGAGGAAGACCAAAATAAAAGGAAAAATATCCCATAATCACAGATTGAAAGAATTAATATTCTTAAAATGTTTATACTTCCCAAAGAGATCTACAGATTTAATCCAATCTTTATCAGGATAGCAATGGCATTCATCACAGACATTTTTTATTTCAAAAACATTGGTAGACATTTTTCTATGTTGAATAAACCATCTGAAATTTGTATAGAACAATAAAAGACTCTGAATAATCAAAGCAATTTTGATCAAGCAGAACAAAACTAGAGGCATTACACAACTAACTTCACAATACAGTAATCAAACAGCATGGTATTGGAATAAAAACAGCCGTATAGGCTACTGAAACAGAATACAGAGCCTAGAAATAAATCCATGCATTTACAGTCAACTGATTTTCAACATATGTATCAAAAACACATCTTGAGAAAAGGACAGTTTCTTCAATAAATGGTGTTGGGAAAACTGGATATCCACACACATAAAAATGAAATTAGACCCTTATCTCTTACCACATACAAAAATCAACCTAAAATTGACAGACTTAAATGTAAGATCAAAACTATGAAACAATGAGAAGAAAACATAGGGAAAGTGCTTCATGATATTGGTGTAGGCAAGGATTCTATGGAAAACCCTCTAAAGCACAGACAACAAAAGTGGTGATAGACAAATAGAATTACATCAAATTAAAAAGCATCTGCACATCACAGGAAACAACCAACAGAGAGAAGAGACAACCCACAGAATGGGAGAAAATATTTGCAAACTACACATCCTACAAGGGGTTAATATCCAAAACAGGTAAAAATTCAAATAACTCAGAAAAAAAAAAAAAAGAAGAAATGGGCAAAAGGTCTGCATGGATATTTCTCTAAAGAAGACATACAAATGGGCAACAGGTATACAAAATAATGCTCAACATTACTAATCATCAGGGAAATGTAAATCAAAACCACAATAAAATATCATCTCACCCCAGTTAGAAGGCTATTATCAAGAGGACAAAAGACAATGTGTTGACAAAAACGTAGGGAAAGGGGGATTCTTTTATACTGTTGTTGGGAATATAAATTAGTACAACCACTATGGAAAAAAGTATGGAGTTTCCTAAAAAAATTTAAAAATATCAACCATGTGATCCAGTAATCCCACTACTGGGTATATGTACAAAGGAAATGAAACAAATATGTTGAAGAGACATTTGCACTCCCATATGTTTTTGTAGCACTATTCACAATAGTCAAGATATGGAACCAACCTAAGTATCCATCAGTGGATGAATGTATAAAGAAAATGTGATATATATATGTGTGTGTGTGTAGGACAAACCTGGAGAATGTAATTAAGTAAATAAGACAGACATAGAAATACAAATACTGCATGATCTCACTCATATGCAGAATCTAAACAAGTTGATAGGATGGTGGTTACGGGGCGGTTAGGGGGAAGTGGAAATGGGGAGATGTTGGTCAAAGGATACATAATTACAGTCTGGAGTACATTTCAAGAGATCTGTTGAAGAGCAAGATGACTACAGTTAATGTTATGTAATAGTGTTATGTATTATCACCACAAAAATAACTATAGAAGTAATGCATTTGTTAATTCACTAGAGTTAACAGTGTATATATATATTTCAAAAATCATGTTGTACAAGATAAAAACATAATGTTATCTGTCAAATCACCGTACAAACATTGTTAAGCACCTTCTGGGTGCCAGGCTATTACTGGGATAAACAGTTGACAACATACCAGTTGAAATCTGTCATAACCTAGTAGAGAAAACAACCAAGAAGACACAAGCAGGCTTAGAGTGATGTGTATGTTTGCAGGGTGTTAAGTGGGGGAGGGATGCCATTTCAACTGGAAAGCATGAAGAGATGGAAGAGTATGTCTTCTCCTTCTAATAACTTCAGGTCACTTAGAATACCTGGATCACAAGGAGCAAGTCAATGTTGTGTGAGGAACAGAAGGAAAACAACTTTCCTAGAAATATAGGACAGGCTGATGTTACACCTACATTAGGCCAACCATGAAACATGAAAGCCCCTACAAAGTTATAAGGTCAGTATTTCCCAAGGGTACCTGCCACTGGGATAAGAATAAATCTAGAAGCCATTGATTTGAAAAGTATTATTAGAGTCTTCTTTCTACTGTCCCAATTTTTGTGCTAAGCATTACTCCCACCATCAACACAGACACATTAAATGACTTGTTCCCTACCGTATCATTTCCTTTAATGTGGACAGATAAATGCACTTAGGAATGTAGTTTCTGTAATTCCTTCAGATGGACTCTTCTATTTGAGCTTTTAGCATCTTTACTTAAACTGTGTTCATAGCTCTTCTTTCTGAAGTAGGCCAGTTGAAGTCTGAAGGAAATTTTAAGATTTGGCACACTTGAGAAAATGCAACTGAACAGGTTGAATCGGAACCAGTGTTGCTTTACTCTTAGTCTCTGTTTCAGGTTTAAAGTTTTCAAAATGGCTTTCTACATTTAATTTTTCAAGATTTTCTAAGTCACTAAGGCTTTTTTCAAAAGCTATATTGTCTAGAACCTCACAGAAGCAGCAGGTATCTATCCTGCTGCACCTACTCAAGACTCTCCTTGGCAACTCTTGAGACAGCTTTGCTGACCCACCACCACTTCCTGGTGGACACAGTGAAAAACACTGGTCTCTGTGCTGCTTTGAGAGCCCTTGCCATTTTAACAAATAGACAAAGCCCGGCTACTTCATAGTCTTGGCACCTCACTCCCAGCTGAGTCTGTGGATGTGCAAGACAAATGCCCAGACACCCCAACTCCCTCTTCAACTCTTCAGATTCCTTTGGTCAAAGCATCAACTCTGGACCCTAGCAGCACTGTTGAGAATTCAGTTCCAATCCCATCAGAGTGGATGGAATTACAAGACAGATTCCACTTGCCTGAGACTCCCAAGCCCAAGTCAAAGGCACACATTTTTAAAATAGCAAATGTAACACATCTCCTGTAACTAACTGTTCCTTCTATAATGTGGATCCAAGATTGCTCACCAACTTGAGCATTTTCTCCTGGGCATATTCCAGAGTGTCAGAGTCTCTGCTAAGAAAAACAAAACTTTGAGAATGCAATTTAATTCTCTAATACTGGAGGGCAGAATTTTAAGAGCGTTTCTTTTCTTTCTTTTTTTAATGGAAAAGGCATGGAAGAAAACACATTTAGCTATGTGCTGGACATTTCATATAACATCTTTTAATTGTTATGTAACAAGTAAGAAGACAAGGCTAGGCTGTCCATAACAGAGAAAGTCTTTCTGTGTTGATTTATCTCTCCGGTAAAAAGGGCAAGCAATGAGAAAACAGAAAAACAGTATTCAGGCCCAGGGTGTTTCTTGGATTCCTTAGAAATCAGGCTTCTTTCAGCTCACTATTCTGCCATCTTTATCAGGTGGCCCTTGCCCTCATCATCTGAAGAAGCATTTTCCTTCCCGGTGGCAATTTTGAGAAAGACAAGAAAAAAGGCAGGAAGAAAGAGAAGTTGCCAGCTCTGTCTTAAGGAAGGTTCTCAGTCGCTGTCACACAACTCTTCTCTCATATCCTATTGTTCAGAACTTTGTCACAGTATGACACCTAACTGCAAAGAGCCCAGGAAATTTATTCTTTTGTTTTATGGTCATCAGGTCAACTAAAATTTATCTTACTCTGGAAGAAGGGGAGAAAAGGTATTTAGAGACAATCAGCAGGGTCAGTCACAAGTTACAACTCCATGAAGCAGGCATTAATAAACTCATCAAACAAATGGAGAAACCAAGTCCCAAATGTTTCAGTAAATCACTGTAGGTCATACAGCTAGAATGTACTATAGCCACTACTTAAATTGAAATCTTTTTATACCAACAACTGTTCTATTTCCTCTATATGTCCATACTAAGAGTAAGAAGTATCCTTCTATAAATACATTCTGTTCATTGTATTATATCCTTGGCTTTCCTATGGTGAACTAAAGTATGTCACCTTTCTCTCATGATTCTCTTGATACTGCCACTAGGTGGGTACAAACTACATCATCTAATTATTGTCATTGCCTATCAATTAGATTCCCTGTTCTCTTGTCCCACCCCAGTTCATTCTCCATACAGCAGGAAGAGTGGGCTTTTAAAAACTCAAGTCTAACAATTTTACTTCATTGCTTAAAAACCCATAATAACTGCACATGGCTGTTTAGATAAAGATCACCACCATTAATGTGGTTTTCAGGGCTTGCAAGTTGGGCCCTACCCACCTCATTGGCTTCCTGTCTTACGATTCTTCTCCTTCTTCTCCACAGTACTCTGGATTTCTGTAGACCTATCTTGGGAGCTCTCTGATGCTGTTCCCTCCGTCCTGAATCTCTTCTTCTGATATCTTTGTGTCCTTCATGTTTCAGATTTTGACTCAAGAAAGACCTCTTTGACACCTCATACTATATCAAGTCTTTCTAGTGTATGCTCTCAAAACGCCCTATTTTTCTGGATTCTGAACACAATTTATAACTATACATAGATTTTAATATAATTTATTTCTATTTCTTCTACTAATCTGTAAGCTTCTTGAAGAAAGTACCATTTTCCTCACAATGGCATCTCCAGCATCTGGCAAATAGACGTTTGTTGAAGGAAAAAGAAAACAGTTCGATTTATAACCCTTCTAATTTTGTTTGTTTGTTTGTTTGAGGAGTCTTGCTCTGTCACCCAGGCTGGAGTGAAGTGGTGCAATCTCTGCTCACCGCAACCTCCACCTCCCAGGTTCAAGCGATTCTCCTGCCTCAGCCTCCTGAGTAGCTGGGACTACAGGTCCCCGCCAGCACGTCTGGCTAATTTTTATATTTTTAGTCAAGACAGGGTTTCATTATGTTGTCCAGGATGGTCTCGATCTCTTGACTTCGTGGTCCACCCGCCTTGGCCTCCCAAAGTGCTGGGATTACAGGTGTGAGCCACCATGCTCGGCCCTAATTTTTATTGTTAATTAATTGTGACTGAAATGAGGAATGCTGCATGTATCCATTCATCTGTTCAAAATATTTATTGAGCGTCTACTGTGCTCTAAGCACTAGAAATAAAACTGAACAAGACAGACTATGTCCCTGCCTTCACCGAGATTACACTCTTAAGGAAAAAAATTGATAGATGACTGGATGGATGGGAAAAAGGGATAAAGAAAAGAAGGAGAAAAAGAAAACATGAGACTTTGTCAAGTGCCAGGAAGAAAAGTAAAGCGAATAAGACAGAAGACTGATGGAGTGGGGCAAGACATACTTAGGCAGGATAGCCAGGGAAGGCTTTGCTAAGGAGGTGATATTTGAATTGAACTAAATTATATTAAAGGGAAACCATGTAAAAATATGGAATAAGAGCATTCAGGTAAATGGAGCAAGGAAAAAGGCTTTGAGATGGGAACAGCAAAACCACTGTGGCTGGAACAGAGAGAAATCAGTACTGAAGTAGAGCACTTCAATCTGCTGAGATAAATGTAACATATTGATTCCTCAAGAGTAGAAACTAACTTTCAGCTTTAAGTTCTCTACAAATGTGGTAAACATCCCATGTACAATGATAGACCATGGTGATCCATCATTTTAGTCTACCTCCTAGGTCACTCTTGATTTAAACAACAGTTTGTGTTCAAATAAGTAACTTTTTCTACCAAATGTGTGAGCAAAGAAATAAGAGCAACTTCTTTACTATCTATTCCAGGAAAAAAAAAAAAAGAACACTTCCTAAATCCTTTTATGAAGCTAACATCACATTGATACCAAAACCAGAAAAAAAAGTTTTTAAAGGAAAATTATAGACTCTCTCATGAATATAAATGCAAAAAGTCTTTTTTAAATATTAGCAAATAGAATTCAGCAATATTTAAGAATCATACACCACGTTCAAGTGGGATTTACCTAAACCTGGCTCAACATGTAAGAATCTATGTAAACCATGATATTAACAGGCTAAAGAAGAAAAATATAATCACATCAATAGGTGTGGAAGAAACAATGGACACAATTCAACATCGATTCATAATTTAAAACACTCAGAAAAATGAGAGCAAAGGAAAATGTGTTCAACTTGATAAGGAGCATCTACAAAAAACCTAAAGCTAATATTATACTTAATGGAGAAAAACTGAACTCCTTCACTGTAAAATAAAGAAGACGGCAAGGGTGTCCACTCTTATTCAACACAGTGATGAAAGTTCTAGCCAAAGCAAGAAAGCAAGAAATGGAAACAAAATGCAAACAGATTTAAAATAATTATTTTAGATCATCTGTACTAGCAAACGACATGATTGTGTACATAGACAATCCCAAGAAATCTACAAAAACACATATGACTAATAAACTCAGCAAGTTCTCAGGATACAAAATAAACATACAGAAATCATTTGTATTTCTACATACTAATAATGAGCATCCCATGTTCATGGATTGGAAGACTCAACATAGCGAAGATGTCAGTTCCCCCAAAAATTGATATATAAGTTATATGCAATTCCTAGTAAGATCCCAGCAAGATTTTTTGTATATATTGATAAGATTATTCTAAAATATATATGGGAAAGCAGAGGAACTAGAAGAGCTAAAACAATTTTGAAAAAAATAACAGTCAAGTGAGAGAAATCAGTTTATTCAATTTCAAGGGTTATTATATAGCTGCAGTAATTAAGATTATATTTGATATTAGTGAAAGGATGGACACAAAAATGGATCAGAATAAAGACCCCAGAAGCAGACCCACATGAATATGCCCAACTGATTTTTGACAAAAGAACAAAAGCAATGCAATAGAGGAAATATTGCCTTTTCAACAAATGGAGCAAAGGGACACACATAAAGAAAACAAGGAACCTTGACCTAAGTCCCACACCTTATATAAAAATCAACTCAAAACAAATCACCAACCTAAATGTAAAAAGTAATATACAAAATATAAAACATTTAGAAAAATATATGAGAAAATCTTTGAGATCTAAAGTTAGAATTCTAAGACTTGATATGAAAAGCACAATCCACAAAATGAGAAATGGACAAATTACATATCAAAATCTTAAACTTTTTGTTCTTTGAAATACCTATTAAGAAGATTAAAAGATAACTGGAAGACAATATTTGAAAACTACATATCCAACAAAGGACTAGTAATTAATATATATATATAAAAAATATAAATATTTAAACACTCAAAATAATTTTTAAAAATCTAATTAGAAAGTGAGCAAAAGACATGCACAGACATTTCACAAAGGAAGACAAACAATGGCAATAAGCTCATGAAACCATATTCAATATCATTAGTCCACAGAAAAATGCAAATTTAAACTATGATAACTTAGATATCAATACACGTCTACCAAAATGGCTAAAATTTTTAAAAATAGTGACACCACCAAATACTAATGACGATGCAAAGAAATTAAGTTACTCGTACATTGCCGGTGGGAATGTAAAATGGAAAACATCTGGAAAATCATTTGGGAGTGTCTTAAAAATTAAATATGCAACTATTATATGACTAACAATTATACTCTTGGGAATGTATCCAAGAGAAATGAAAAACATTTGTTTGCACAAAAATCTATACCTGAATATTACAGCAGCCTTATATATAACAGCTAAAACTTTAAAAAAATCCAGATGTCCTCCAGTGGGTGAATAAACTGTGGTAGATCCATATCATGGAATACTATTCAGCAATAAAAACAAATGAACTGACTGCTCAGTGGTTCACGCCTGTAATCCCATCACTTTGGGAGGCCAAGGCAGGAGGATTGCTTGAGCCCAGGAGTTTGAGGCTGCAATAAGCCATCATACCACTGCACTCCAGCCTGGGTGAGAGAGCCTTTAAAAAAAAAAGAGAGAAAGAAGTGAACTATTGATACATGCAACAATTTGGATGACCCTTTGGAGAATTATGCTTAGAGAAGAAGACCAATCTCAATGTTTACTAACTGTACAATTCCATTTATATATCAGCATTGAAATTACAAAAGTAGAGAAATGGAAAAGAGATGCATGGTTAAAGATGAAGGGAGGGCAGGAGAGAATTGGAGTGGCCATGGAGGGGCCACCTGAGGGATTCTTATGGTGATGAAAATATTCTGTATTGTATTTTATTATAGTTTTGCAAGATGCTCTCATTGGAGGAAACTGAATGGTAAGTACAATCTGTCTGTATTATTTCTTACAAATTAATGTAAATATATAATTACATCAAAACAAAAAGTTTAACACAAAAAATTTAAAATCAAGGTTTATATTCAAATAAATGGCTCTTTTTCTGGGTTGCAGGTTTATCCACTGCAATGTGATTAGCAATCCTTTCTCATTCCAACATCTTCAAATATTCATCTATATTCTCTTCCTTTTGATATTTAAATTTTTGCATTCTATTCTTACTTTTACTTCAGTGCATGGTAATTTTAAAGGCTCTAACTTGATATTTTTCAAGTGGGAAATAATTTCCAAAATTAATTTTTTGTTGATTCATCCATTTTCCACTGGTTTATTATATTTTCTTTATCATATGCTAACTTCTGAAATACACTAAGAACAATTTTTTAATCATTCTTACTATTTATTTGCTAAATGCTCTCAGAATCTCTTTGTCAAATTCAAAAAAAATTAGGGTCTTATTTATAATCCATTAAACGTATAATTAATTATGGAAGGATTAATATATTTACAATATTTAATATTTCCATTCAAGATTAGGGTTCTCCATTTATTCCTATTCTTTTGTATCTCTCAGCAAAGTTTCATAATTTTCTTTATAGGTCCATTTATTTCTTGCTAGAATTATTCCTAAGTTTTATTGATCTTATAGCTGTAGTCTTTGTTTCCATGCAAAGGAGACAGATGTCCAGTTTCCTAGTTTTAATACATTCCATATTTCTTAAACAGGGGCTAAACAATGGGGGAGGAAAGAAGGGGTCTCTCTACCTACATGTAAGCAATCATTTTTAGATTACCGATTGTCACTTTCATCAGCCTTGAACTTAGTAGAAACTCCTCCCTGATACTAGCACTAATGTGGTGGTCAGCCCTACTTTTTATTTTCTTCTTTCCTATGTCTCCATAGGAACTCTAGTAAGAATTTGCGAGAGGCAACGTGGGCACTCATCAAATGTCATTGTGAATTGAATTTTTTATTCTTCCATTCTGAG
Organism: Theropithecus gelada; assembly: GCF_003255815.1. Lineage (NCBI taxonomy): Eukaryota > Metazoa > Chordata > Mammalia > Primates > Cercopithecidae > Theropithecus > Theropithecus gelada. The sequence continues at coordinate 29,057,768 of NC_037677.1, read as the reverse complement.
CACAAAGTTTTCAAACAGGTCCCAGCCACCCAACAGTACTTTTATACTATGTGTATTTTCGCTATATCACCATAGCGGTATTTTGGCATGCCAGATATTGCCAAGTGTTTTCATAAACCCAAGAAACGCTGGATCTATGTCACTCCCAGTGATCTATCAACTCAGTAAAATGCTTTCACAAAAGGAGGTCAGGTTAGTTTGTCATGATTTGTCCTTAGTGACTCCAGGTCTTCTAGCAGTCAACACATTCCTTTCAAAGTACTCATAAGACATCTGCTAAAACTTCATTCTATAATTTGACCAAACTTTGAACAAATTTATTAGTCTGTAGTTTCTGGAGTCCACCCTTTTTCAAAACTTGTGACATTTACTTGTCATCAGTCTTCTGGTTCCCCTCTTGTTGTACATGATTTTTTTAAGATTACCAGTGGTGACTCTGATTACACATCTAAATTCCTTCAGCACCCGGGGATGAAACTTGGCTGCACCAAAAGACAAGACCTCATGACATGAATTAAGTCTTGCTCTCCTTTTCCAGTCATCCTGGGCTGGAATTTCTTTACTATATATATTATTCTACTTTGCTAGAATCTGCGACTCTTGAGAGAATCAGCAATTGTGGGTAGTGTTGTCCTTACAGGGGAAATTGTTTCAAAGCAGCACAGAAGGCAAATCACTTCTTGATGTATGATCAGCAGTGATGACCAGATACATGGTGGTATGGGTGGGTGGGTGGGTGTGTGTGTATGCGTCACCCCGATGCTCTTCCTGCTTTCTCCATTTTAGACTGTTACCTGCTTGTTTTCTTGTGTTGAACATCCCCATGCACCATGCTGATTTTGAATAGCATGCCCATTCGGAATCTCCAGCTCATACCACTGAACACCTATCTTGTCCTTAATGGTTGGATTGGAACAACATTAAGACCTTAAGACACGCAGCCTTGCCCTGTTGTTTCTGGATGAACGGTCCCACCACCAGTTCGTGAGTCTCTGCTGCTCCACCTTCCAGCCTAGTCTGCCCTTACTCTCAGTATCAGTTTCACTGTACTTCTCTCTGTAACTGTGTCTCAGGAGTTCACCCCAGGCTCCACTGGTATCACTATGAACCAGCATGCGCTGCAGTACAAACTGACTCAGGGGCCACAGCACCTGCTTTCTGGGGATATACTGAGTCCCATGACCCAGGTGCTTAAACCATACCCCACCCCATGCCACCTCCTCCTTGATCAATTAGTTCCTACCGGAAGACCCTGTATGGCTTCTCTGTTCCCACCATGAACTGGACCTTGCCATGTGTAGATAATTAATAAATGTTTATTGAAATGAATTAAGTAACAATTACCTATCCACATTCACTTTGAAGGAGGCTCGGTAAGTTTTGTAAGGGCCTATTTATATAAAGTTTTATACCCGTCCAAAGCCAATTCCATTCTTGCTAAAGCCCAGGGGATCCTTAACAGCTCCATTCCTGATCTGTGCTGAGACAGAACTCTTTCTTCTGCTGCCTCCACACAACTGCACAAAACCCTTAAACTGAACGCAATTCAAACCTGGAAGATTCTCGCATCTTCTGAATCCCTTGGCTCAGAGTATATTATCCTAGTGCCCAGGTCCTATCTGCCCCCCAGGACATAATTCACTCATAGAACCCACGCCGCAGCTCAGGCAGGAGACCTCTAATACCATACAGTATATATACCTGCCATGAATCTAAAAGGATGACAAGAAGCAAATCAGCTTCTAGAATATGTGTGAAAACAACAGCTGAGACATTCCTATTCAACTCTGCAAGATTGCTAAGCTCTAATGCACAGGATACAGCATTCATTCTAACATATACACCTCCCATGAGGACCAGAATACCCAGCAATTGACACTTCCATCCATTCCCCCAACTTATTTGCAGTTCAGTCAAGTGATTGTCAAGACATCAATAGGAAGTTCTGTGTAAACACAGGCACTATAGCTAATCAGTAGGATGTTTATTGTGTCATTGCTTGTCAACCATTGTCAATAAGGATTTCAGTGGTATAAAGGAGAATTAACTGGTTTCTAATTAAATAATTATATTACCTCTATAGAATAAGAAATTGATTAAAGACAATTTCCGATCATTCTGATCGTTCACATATTTGGTTTTAGCCCAGTATATTGTAGCAAAAGGTATTCAGAAATAGTACGCAGCTGCCCTCTTGTGTTACTTTCATATAATTAAATCTATTAATGTTTAACTACCAGTGATTCAATTAGCTGTGCACTTTTAAAGGTCACCATATACCACTACCCTTCCACTTCTGATAATAATATCCTAAATGGTCATTTACAAAGTATGATATGTTGAAAGATTCCAATTCTCTTTACCAATGAAACTTAGTGGCATAAACATCTAAATATTGAAGAGGTAATATAATTTACTCTGTCCTCCAGGTCTTCTCCTCATCCAAATACCCAGATGTCTTAAAATGATTTTGTATCATCTCATTATACTTAATTAATACCTAATCAATATTTAATCCATTCTTAATGAGTGCATGGATTTGTACTAATCCTTCACTACTGGCCACTCAATGACCCCACAGGAAATGAAATGGAAGCAAGTTCTCTTTCATAATTGCTAAGGGCATCCCTCACAAAGGGCCCCTTGTGGTCTCTGTCACCATTTATTAACCACCTATTATGAGCTAAGTACTGTGCTAAGTTCTTTACAAACAGAATATACAACAACATGCATAAAATAGAAAGCTTATCTTCATGTAACAGAAGAAACCCAGTTGCCAGAGTTAGATAACGTCTTCCCAGAAGCCAAAGGATAATGATGGTCTCATTCTTCACACTGTAACTTGGCAAACCAAGGCTTGTTTGTTCTATTCTTCCACATCCCTCTATGATAATAAGCCACCATCCACGAATTTGCAGACAGCCAGCTGCTCAGCATACCAGAAACTATCTTATTAAAGTGAGAGTAAGTTTAAACAATGAAGATAAGCTTAATGGATGTTCTGTTTCTTTACTAAGTTGTGTTTCCTTATTGAGTACTCTACAGTTCCACGTCTGTACCACAGTTCTCTGCATTATGGAAGAGTAGATACAAAAAAATGAAAACAAGTCATATTGGTTTGGGGCAAGTAGGAACTGTACTTTTGCACAAATCAACACCGGTTTGGTGGCTACACCCAATAGCTGGCTAGAGAGAGGATCCAGTAGTGACACAAGAAGATGAACCAATTATACAGCCTCAGTCCCTCATCTCCTGGGAGGTAGAGCCCCTGGAAGCACTTATTGCAAAGACATAGGAATAAGGTGCAATGCATAAAATGTAAGCTGAGCTGTGACATCCTGTGACCAAAACCAGACATCATGGGAGTGGAAAGGGGAGGTTCTAAGGGTGCCTTGAAGGTGGGAGCAGGGTGGGAGATGTAGAGTAAGGAGGTGCCTGTGTTTCTTGTTATATTAATGCACACATTGGTGATGGGCTCCCTCTAGAGTGGGCACAAAGTGAAATGGATCCTGCAACATTGATTCCAACTCCACAGAGAGGGGAGAGATGTCTGCAAGTGGGATGTGTGGAAGACGGTCCTTCTGGAGACTGTAACATAACAACAGTGATGTGGGGCATGCAATAGTGGATTGCATGGCTCAAGATCATTGCCAAGGGTTGGAGTCAGAGGAGAGACACAGGAGCCCAGTCTAACTCTGGAGCTGAGCTTCCTGAGGCAGGGTGGGGCAACAGGAAAGCCTTGAGAGTCAAAACTCTAAGTCCTGGGCTCTGGTTCTAGCTCTGTAATTAACTTGCTCTGTGAGCTTGAGCCAATTACATCACCTTTCTGGTTCTGTTTCTTCATCTTTCAAATGTCTTCCTTGGGCACTCCGAAAGTCCCTCCATTCCTAATGCTCTCTTCACTCAGTCCCTTCCAAGGTAGCCTGGTTGTGTGTGGCCACCCACAAGGACCGATTTTTTTTTTTTTTTTTTTTTTGAGACAGAGTCTTGCTCTGTTGCCCAGGCTGGCGTGCAGTAGAGCAATCTTGGCTCACTGCAACCTCTGCCTTCTGGGTCTTAGCCATTCTTGTGCCTCAGCCTCCCGAGTAGCTGGGATTACAGTCATGTGCCACTACGCCCAGCTATTTTTTTTTTTTTTTTTTTTTGTATTTTTAGCAGAGATGGGTTTTCTCCATGTTGCCCAGGCTGGTCTCAAACTCCTGACCTCAAGCACTCTGCCCGCCTCAGCCTCCCAAAGTGCTGGGAGGGAGCCACTGTGTCCACCCAGATTTTTTCATTTCTGTTGTGAGAGTTGTCAGAATGAAACTGAAATCACTGATGTTAAGGAAACCCTGACAAATAGAGCTGTGAAAGGACATGGAGGGAGGGATCTCAGGTTTGCATGCCTGATCATTAAAAAGACTACAAAAACCACAACCTTGCACAAAGGCCATTGTAGCCCAACACAAAAAATACTTCTGCAAGAACATGTGTCCAGCAACTAACTGCCTGTCAACCTTGGGCTGGCGTCACCCTTGTTTTTGTTCTCAGTAGCCAAGGATAATTATTTCAAAACAACTATGTAATCCTCCTCATTTCTACCTTTAGAAACTATTGTCTTTCTTTCCCTCCCCAAATATGCACAAAGTTTACTATAGCATGCAGATTCCCATTACAGTACTCTATTCCAAAATAAACATCTTTTTCTTTTAAAGAGACTCTCTGTTAGTTATATGGGTGGACGTTGTTATGGGATAAACTGTGCACCCCCTTAAAATTCATATGTTGAAGCCCTAGGCCCAAGCTTTCAGAGTGTGACTGTATTTGGAGATATGGTCTTTAAAGAGAAGATTAAGGTAACATAAGGTCATAAGAGTGGGCCCTAGTCTAATATGACTGGTGTCCTTATAGGAAATTAGGACACAGGTACAGAGAGAAGGCCATGTGAAGACACAGGGTGAAGACAACCATCTGCTAGCCAAGGAGAGAGGCCGGACTCTGAAATAACCAATCCAGCTGCCACCTGGTTCTCGGACTTCCAACCTCACTGTGAAAAAAATACATTTCCATCCTCTTTGTACTCAGTTCCCCTCTGGGTTTTCCATTCTATTTATATTTTCTCCCATTTAGCAACCTTAAACACTCATGGGAAAAGTCCCCATTGAACCCTCTCCCTGTCCCTCAACACAATTATCTTTCTCCCTCTGATAGGGTTTGGATATTTGCCCTTCCAAATCTCATGTCGAAATGTAACCCCTCATGTTGGAGGTGGGGCCTAGTGGGAGGTGTCTGGGTCATGTGGACAGATCCCTGACAACTGTCTTGGTGCCATCCTCACAATAATAAGTGAGTTCTCACTCTATGAGGTCACCCGAGATCTGCTTGTCTGAAAGAGCGTGGTACTTCCGCCTTTCTCTCGCCATGTAACATTCAGGCTGCCCCTTCACTTTCCAACATGGTTGGAAGCCTCCTGAGGCCTCAACAGAAGCAGATGCCTGCACCATGCCTCCTGTACAGCCTGAAGAACCATGGGCTAAAATAAACCATTTTACATCATCAGTCACCCAGCCTCAGGTATGCCTTTATAGCAACACAAAAACGGACTAACGCGCTCTCTCTCTCTCTTTCTGTTCTATAAAACACAGCAATTGTATATGGGGAAATTAAGCCATTAACAGACAACATACACAAAGCCGCGTCTGTAACTAAAAGAGTACACATGAAAAGTAACACACACAATAGTATCCAATGCCAGGAAGGGTTTGGTGAAATAGACACTCACATAAACTGTTGGTGGGAGTATATATTTGAGGTAACTTTCTGGAGGTTAATTTGGCCACATACATCAAAAGTTTTAAAAGCATTCACACCCACATGCTGAATATCCCAGGAAACAAAATGAAAGATGAGGAAGTGGGGTGGGGGGAGGAACTGAACTTCCAATGGCCAACTTCACTAGAAATCACAAAAATGAAAATGTATAAAAGAGGAACACTCTATTAATGGTGGGTAGCTAAATTGGTTAATCTTGCCAAGAGACAAATTAATCATCATTAAGAGTCTTAAAATCATATTTTCCTTTTGTCTCAGCAATCTCATTTTAAGGAATTTAGCCCAGTGAAATAATAATGAAAGTAATAGTAAGAACATATTTACTGCAATATTTTAAGAGGGAGATTATCTTTTCTATTAGTTTTATTTCCATAGGTTTTGGGGGAACAGGTGGTGTTTGATTACATGAAAAGTTCTCTAGTGGTGATTTGTGAGATTTTTGATGCACACATCACCCTAACAGTATACACTGAACCCAATTTGTAGCCTTTTATCCCTCACAGTCCTCCCACCCTTTCCCCCAAGTCCCCAAAGTCCGTTGTATCATTCTTATGCCTTTGCATCCTCATAGCTTAGCTCTCACTTATGAGTGAGAACACACAATGTTTAGTTTTCCATTTCTGAGTTACTTCATCTGAATGTCCAATGAGAGTTAAATAAATAGCGATTTGTCCATATGATGGAATCATTTCCAAAAATGGTTTAATGATCAAAGAAATTTTTCTTATACAATGTTAAATGGGTAAAAACTACAAAAAGTTTCTATAAGTATTGCTAAAAATATATGCATGTGTGTAAAAATACTCTGGAAAAATATTCATCAACACCCAAAATTCCTGATCATGAATCTCCCCGCATATTTTTTTTTCTTTTCTGTACTCTTCTGAATGTTCTCCAGTAAGGCAGGATTACTTAAAGCAGAAAAGCAACACATCATTTTAAAAATGGAAAAAATAGGCCAGGCACAGTGGCTCACACCTGTAATCCCAGCACTTTGGGAGGTCGAGGTGGGTGGATTGCTTGAGTCCAGGAGGTCTAGACCAGCCTGGGCAACAAAATGAGACCCCATCTCTACAAAATTGTTTTAAAAAATTAGCCAGGCATGGTGGCACACAGCTGCAGTCCCCACTACTCAGGTGGCTGAGATGGGAAGATCACTTGAGCCCAGGAGTTTGAGGCTGCATTGAACTGCGGGCATGCCACTGAACTCCAGCCTGGGTGATAGAGTGAGACCCTGTCTCAAAAAAAAAAAAAAAAAAAAAAAAGGCATGGGAAGGAAAGAAAAGGAAGGACAAAAATGAAGCACACACACTTGAGAAAGGGATGATCTATTGCAACGTGCCACAAATCTGTCTTACAGGCCCTCGTCTGAGCCCTGCTGGCATCACATGCAGAAGAAACATGTATTAGATGTTTAAGAAATCCAAGTTAAAATGCCATTAAAAAACAAACAAACAAACAAACAAAAACAGATTAGAAGTCCCAAGGCAGTCTAACCACCCAGTCTACAAGAGGACCAGATGGCAGCCTAGACCGCCATACTACATTCTACTTGGGAGAAGGAAGGGCTGGACATGGAACTGGAGAAGATATTCTGACTTCCTATCCATCCCGTGAAGACCTTGTTCTTCTTTTATCTTAATTTGCAGTTGCAGAGTCTTAAAGAAAATGCGACACTGACTTCCTGGCCTGAGATGGGAGAGTCTAGACTCCATCAAGACTTCTGCTACTCCAAAGCATCCTTGCTGTGGTTTGGGTGATCAAAGTCAGGGCACTGCTTGGGATCACACTCCTCAGGGCATATAACTGGGCTGATGAGCCTATTGGGACATTAAAGGAACGAGAAGGGCAGCTTCAGCTGGGTGCTCATTCCTGTCCTCCCTGTATTAGGTAGATATAGAGTATAGCATGGGAAGCAGACTCGGGGATGGAAGGGACATGATGGCAAAAGACAGAGAGAGGAGCTGGGGTTTTATCTGCTCTTCAAATCAAGTGCCATTTGACTAAGTTCCCAGTTGGCTTATGTCCTCGTCTTCTAATCTATAAAATGGCACACTTATGCAATGTCCTCCTGAAGGTGCGGGTGGACTAAAGCCCCCTGATTGCCTGAAAACCCATGAGTCTGAGTAATGTGCCTGGAAGCAGAGAGAAACTGCTGGCCAAAACTCATCTGCCTCAGTAGTACTCAGCAGAAAGCAGAGGGTCTGCTCAGTTTCCCTCCGATTTCCATAAGTTTCTCAGACTTAAAAAAAAATTGACAAATGGCTGAGGCATTATAGAATCCTAAAATCAAGGAATGTATCCCAATTTGTACACTTGCATGAAGTCAATTTTCATCATTTTCCCAATGCTTTCTAAATTAAGAAAGGCTAAGCTACAAAACAGAGTGCAGCATTATTTTGGAGACATCACTAAACTACAAAGGCATGAAAAGATAAATAAGGATGATGTGTGGAGATTCTACTTCCTGATCCTGAGATAATTATTAATAAGTAATGAGTAATAACTTCCTGATCCTAAAATAATTTTGAAAGATACATTTCTGCTTGAAGCTAAAACTGAATTTTTCACCAAAGTGAGACATCGGGAATTTCAGGTCTGCCTTGGCTTCAAATGTTTCCTTCCTTCTCTTCTCTACCAGAGATGATCCCGTCCTACAAATAATCACTTACCTGTCGGGGTCACCTTTGGCATTAGGACTTCTTACTTACTGCTAAGCCCCATCCTCTCCAGTGGATCATAATCCAGCTCTTTGATCTGTGCATGAATATAATTGACGCTGTCAAATTCTTAAAGGTTATATATATTATGAAACTGCTATTGAAGCGTCTCAGTGACAATCAAGTAACTTATATCAAGACCAAAAGCCCTGTTCAAAGCTCTGAAAGTGTTTTAGTGTTTTCCAAACATGAAACTTTTGAATGATCCTAAGAGGCAGCACAGGATAATTATAGTTCTCATACCATAAATACGTTTTGTTTGCCGGTTTTGAAAATAAATCATCCCAGGGACCATTCCTACCCAACCTCCACGTCTTTCTGGGACAGAAATCATAGGAGATGGAAAAATCCCCCTGGGCCTGCTTCTTGTTTTTCCAGCTAGAGGATGGTTGCAGGCAAGAGTCACGTTGAACTGCTAGAGCTGTGGCCCAGACACTCCTGGAAGGAGCCTCGGCAGGTGAAATGCACAAAACAAGGTTATCCTGCAAGATTTTCAGGCTCCTTTCCTCCCAGTCCCACTGACATGAACATAAACAGTGGGAATATACTTGCAAACAAACCCTGAGTTACAATATAGATGTGACACTATAGTTAGGTCATAAGAGCTACCCTTTTAAAATTTTTACAAAAATCAACATACCAAAAAAGATGTAGAGGTCCAGAAATCATCTTATGCAGCACCGTTTGGGAAGCCAAAAAATTTCTTTCAAAAGAAAGAAGTACACGCAACCAGGAAACGTTTTATCATGACTGTTCCCACAACAAGCATTTTGTTAGGCATTGATTATGGGAATCAAATATGTCCAAAATATTCCCGATTATTAATTTAAATGGCCCAAGTTTAAGTGCGCAAGCATACGGTTAGACTCTTAAAGGAAACAGGTGTTCAAAATTCTTGCTAGAATTCTATAAACAAAGTTGTGACTCACCTCACAGCAAGGATGTATTCTAAATGATTACAAACAACTTCCTTGCACTGCAAGTTATTTTTCTGTGTGTTGCCCAGGTATTGTAGCATATCTAACTCACATCACATATTAGATGGGAATGACGATCTGAATGTTAAATCTAAAATGGGAGAGCACAGTATTTTTAATCAATGGTTCTGCTGCAGACTGTACCATAATAAACTCCAGTAAGCACACGCTGTCCCAAAATATTCAGGGAGGAAGTAAGGATACACAGGAAAGCCTATGTAATAACCAATTATCCAAAAAAGGAAGCGAAGTATTCCACATCTGTAGTGCTTTGTTTATATAATTAACTCTTTGCAACCTGCTGAATCTCATAAAAGTGAAATAAGTCATAATTAGAATAAAAGGGTGTGCTGACACATAAATTTGTCCATAAGCATGTGCTGACTTTTGTCCACAAGGAATTTAATGGTATTAAAAATACAAAACCTAGCATTGTTACTGAAATTAAAATTTGGGAGAAGACAGGAGTATTTCTGTCACTAACTGCTGATGACTAAATTTTCCCATGTGTCTCATGCTTACATGAATTTGGACGGCACTCAGGGCTCAAATAGCAGTTCCTCAAAGAACTCTTCCAGGCCCTCTCTCCCGAGTCCACAGCTCGTGGGTTCCAGCGACAAGGACTCGCGGCACACTAGGCTTCCCTTTCATGACATCTCTTAAACTGTAATTAAGTAATTAATTGTATAAGTATATAATTAGTTGTTTGATGTCAGTCTTTCCCTAACAGTATGAACGCTTTATGAAGAAAATGCCTGTGTTCCGTGCCTTGAATCAAGCAAACACTGAATAATTATATGTCGAATGAATAAATTATAATTACTGTTTCTTCTGTTTCATTAAGAGCCATCACTGAGTAAGCCTGGAAGAATTAAGTACTTCTTAATAAAGCTCTGCTAAAACAACTTGACTTTTATCATCAGAGCCTATGACACTCTCTAAGGTGGTCTCTGCTATCCCCTTCTTCTTTGCCAAACATTCAAAAATCAATAAGAACATTGTCTAAACTCCCAAATTCTTCCTTTGTACATGTGTACTGGTAAAAGTGAAATTCATTTGATATTATTGATGCCCTTCCCAGGGCCCAGGAAAACAACTTCTAACTACTAAAGTGATTTTAGATAGGATATATAAATATCATAAAGCAAAATAGTAAAATTTAAAACAACCCTGTGACATTTTAACATAATAATGTAATTGGCATTGCAATCACATTTGCTATTTAGTGGTTTGTCTGGGGGGCGGGGAACATTGTGCAACTCTCCTGCTCACTCTTAAAATTTGTTCCTTGTCAAAATGTTATCTTTTTACTTTGTCAGATATGAAAACTATGAAGCCAGAAATGGTGACGCATGCCTGTAACCCCCAAAATTTGAGAGGCTGTGGCAGGAGGATCGCTTGAGCCCAGGAGTTCAAGACCAGCTCTGGCAACATAGTGAGACCCCATCTCTACAAAAAATAATAATTAAAAAAAAAATAGAAAAAAAAAAACCTTAAAAAAAGAAAAGATTAGTTAGGCACAGTGGTGTGTGCTTGTAGTCCCAGCTACTCGGGAGCCTGGGAGATGAAGGCTGTAGTGAGCTATAATTGTATCACCGCACTCCAGCTTGGGCAACAGAGCAAGACACTGTCTCAAAACTGTATAAGTAAATAATAACCCTATAATCTGTGCCAATGAATGTATATGGCGGCTTTGTTAGTCTAAATCTCTGATTGCTTGCAAGCCATAGAAAGCCTTTCAAAGGCACCTCCAGGAAACCTTATGTACAGGTGTGGAAAGGAGCGTAGGATTTGGCCTTGTTGGGGGCTCTAAGGGCATGCAGGACAGCAAAGGAGGTAGCCTCCTGGACTCAGGAGGCTGTCCTGAGCTCAGGCCTCTTCAGGGAGATCTGAGCAGGTTCAGCCACCACCATCCCTGTTAGGCAAAGTCTTGTGTAGCCCTGCAGAGTCAATTCAATCCAATCAGCTGGGACCAGGGAAGTGACACCATGTGGGACAGAGCATGGTTATCCACAAAAATTAATGAAAAAGTTAGTTGGGGCCACATAGCTTTGGACAGTAACCCTCTGGAAAAATGGCAAGAAGTGTGACTGTCCTGTGTTAAGAATCAGAAACCAGTTCCCTTCAAGAGTGATCTGATGACTCAATTTGGGATGCAGAAAAGTTTCCTCTTTCCACAGGTAGAATAACAGGAGTTTAGATGTTGTCCATTTCTCTATTTTAGTTTACTATTCTCTTTCATGTTTGCTGCTCAAAACAGAAAAGGAACTGTGTATGTGGAGGGGGAAGCTACAAAGATTAAAATGCCATAACGTAAACACAAAATCAGCAACTAGACCCTTGGTTCTAATACTGACTTTGCAACTTTTGAATCCATTTTCTCATTCTGCTTTTCTTTCATTAGAACTCTGCAGCCCCCAAATACAAACATAATAGACAAAGGCCTGAGAATTTTGCTTAGAATGACAGAAAGGAGCTAAAGTTCACAACTGGACCATATCCAGTTTTCTGCCATAACAAAACTCATATTCAAACCCTCTGTATAGGAGAAGCATATATTAGTCCATTTTCACACTACTATAAAGAACTGCCTGAGATGTGGAAATTAAAAAGGAAAGAGGTTTAATTGACTCACAGTTCAGAATGGCTGGGGAGGCCTCAGGAAACTTACAATCATGGTGGAAGGCGAAGGGAAAGCAAGGCGCCTTCTTCACAAGGTGGCATAAAGGAGAATAAACACAGGAGGAACTACCAAACACTTAGTAAACCATGAGATCTCGTGAGAACTCACTCACTATCACGAGCACAGGGTATGGGAAACCGACCCCGTGATTCAATTACCTCCACCTGGTCTCTCCCTTGACACGTGTGGATTAGGGAGATGATGGGGATTACAATTCAAGATGTGATCTTGGGTGGGAACACAGCCAAACCATATCAAAGGAGATTATATAAAGAAAAGAGCAAAACTTTCCCTTTTTACTTTTTAGTTTATTATATATGAGTATTTTTATAGAAAGTTATTTTGGTAGAAAAGTTGTTTGGTGGGTATGTCACAGTTACCTGTAAAACTAACCTCACAAATGCTTAAGATAATAAAATTATAAGCACAGTCTATTTAAAACCTAAATTAGTTTTTGTCAGAAAAAAAATATCTAAAGTATTCATTTCCTCTGTGGCCTGGGTTGCAAACAGTACATTTATAATCGTGAATGGAAAAAAAAATAGTCTCAGAGGGGAAAAAAGGTAGTAAATTCTTCAAATAAATAACTGTGCTGCCTTGTAATTTCAAATACGGTGTGTTTAATTCATAATACTATCAAAATATTCATTTCATACTTATGGAATATAAAAACCAGAAAATCCAATATTTGGAAGAAGTGTTTATTCTATGAGATGTCATCCGCAAAGTTTATCAATTTACAATTAGGAAGGATTATGAGCCAAAGACCAACTTTTACAAAATAATACAGTAAGACTAGCATCCAAATCGCATAGATTTATGTGAGAGTGAAAAATAGGGAATCACTCACTTTTTCAATTATCGGAAGCATAGGGGGGGAAAAAAAGCAATTGTGTTCTATGATAAATGAGCCTTTCTTAGCTGAGAAATCAGTTTCTTCCCATTTTATGTACTCAATTTGCACACTTTCTGTTCTCTGCTCCAAGCCATTTCTTTCATCTTAAGAATATAAGGAAATTAGAACTGTACTATTGAGGACATATGAGGAATTTATTCTTGAAAGAAGTTAACTACAATGAAGCATTGTTGCAGTGCTTTGATATAAAATCAGAAAGATACTGAGCTTGGAAAAGCATAATATTGTTATTACTTACAACTAAGTTCATTTGGGGGAGGAAAATATCTTGACTGATTCAGCAATGTAAATACACTGAAGCCAGCACACACCTCTGATGTGATTTGATGTGAGCTGTCATGTTACTCAGACCCAGGGTATTATGAGGGTGCATTACTTACATCTAACAACCCATGCTCCAGGAAACCACGGTGAGAGCCAAGAAGTAGAACCATTTTTTTATATCCTGCATTTATTTAAGCAAACCAAATGTGTAGAGATAGGAAATTAATGTGTTATAATGTTTTACAAATACAGAGAGAAGACACAGAATATTAAGACCCTGAAGAGAGTGCATTTGAGAACACAGTTTTATCATAGGAGATCACTTGCAGGGAACACATTAAAGCCATTGCTGACACAGCCATCTGTCATTCCTGGTTTGCCGTCATTCAAGTAGTTTCAATAGCTAAATCGGTGATTTGCTTTTAAACAAATATTAATGTTAATGATTAGGGTAGCCTTGAAGGGTTTGTGAGTGACTATACTATACAATGTGATGCTAGGCTTAATGTGTCATTTCAATGCTGTTGTACATTATGCAGGGGAAATAATGTCTTATTACACATTAACTGCGACATCCACTAAAATGTGAACTAGTTTGCATAGGTTAGTCCTTTGGGCAGCGCGATGTTGCTCTAGTCCACCAAGGCTTAAAGATTCACAGTGTAGAGGAAAAAAATATGAATTAAAGCATTTCTACTAAAATATATTTTAATAGCTGGTGTTAACAATTTGCATAACAAAAGCCAAATTATATTAATAACATTGTAAAATTCTGTGAAGCCCCTTCATTTGGAAAACATTCAATGTTTTCTTCAAAACTGTTACACTCTCAAAGTTAGTCTTGCAAATTAATCATCAACCACAATTCTACATATTTTGAAGCAAATAGAAGCCAAACTGCACAATGGTTCAATTTTGATCACAGGTCAAATATCAAGTTTCACATCATGCCTGTAATACACCTGGTGATGCTTCCTAAATGCTCAGCAATTCATTGCATGGACACTGGAGAATGGGACTGTGATGCAGTTTTCTCTTTTCCTTTAAAGTACATCATTCTTAACAGCAACTGGATTACAAAGAAGTAGATACTATGCAAACTGGATACCATATATCAAACACAAAAATCCTATGGAATTCCCACGAATATACTGAAGTCATACAGACAATTGAGAAAATTTGCTCAAAGATTCTTCCAAGTTTATGGATTCAAGTAGTCTAAGCATCATGGAATAATAACCACAGAAGCAACATACAATGCCTTGACTTTTTTGATCAATAGTTGACAGTTAGTTGCCAGGAAAGGGTCCAAAAGGCATGGAATACTTCAGAGACTTTTATTTTAGCATCCTTGTTAGTTTACATAGCTTCTTACTTAACTAAAAGCTCTCCCACCTCCATATCATGTTACCCAAAACAACAACAATCTAGCCACTTTTAGATTATCAGAAACAAATCGCTATGGTATAATTAATTTATGAAGTGAAGTTCATCTTGTGTAGTGAATCCAGCCTCATAATTATTCTATCTTACAATAGGCATTTTAAATCCCAAATCTAAAGTTAATGTTTATATAGCTCAACTGTATATAAATCCACAAAGAACCTTCCAGAAATAGAGGGAAGAAGTGGGCATTTTCTAAAGTTCTAAATCTTTAGAGATAAAATACAATCATCAGCTAACACCTTTAATATCTGTCAGGAGCATCCTACTTCCCTACCACAAAAATATCAACCATGTGTAATAAAATATTACTACAGAATATGCAGCAACTTTCTTGCTTGGTTTTCTTTCCAAGACCATACTAGACAAACAAGAATAATCAAAAAGGCACCTATATTTGTATATATCTGTATTATAGTTTTGGTATATATTTTATCCACTTTCTATAGGGATGTGTTATTAAAGATCACACACGTTTTCTTCACCTTTTATTGAAAACATTCCACTGGAGATGGATGAACCTGAAAATGAGGTACACCCCTTGAACTTCCACTGTCTTTTTAGAAAAGTCTTGTTCCTCATTCCCAGAGTGCTGTCAAGCTCAGCATGGAGAAGAGGTAAAAAGACTGTGGCACATTGGAAAAACCAGATCTGCATCTTCTTCAAGAAATAAACCCAGTGGCCAGAGAGGGGCTGGTCTAATCTTATCCATATTCCTACAAGGTGCTTGAGGAAACTGTGCTTACAAATGCCTGTGTGGTGTATGGAGGTCGGGGAGACCTGGGATCATCAAGAGCCTCCTCCATGGACATTTGATAACCAGATAAATATTTCAAACTGGGCTACACTGCAAGTGTGTAAACAATAACAAGAAGACATGAAGGATTCATTTTGCCATAGGTTAGAAATAGAAAGCTTTCTAGAGAACAAGAATTATTAGTAAAAACATACTACAAAAGCTTACGACAAAAGCAATATATTCTGTTGCTATACTTTGCTCGAGAGAAAGAGAGAGGATCCCCATACAGCTTTGTTTTCAGAACCTTTTAAAAGTGTATCAAACTGTTCCTTGTGCTTCTGTCAGGCTTGAGAACACATCAAACTTCAGAAAGACAGGTGCATGCTCTCTGTGCTTGGACATTTACACAGTCATCTTTAACTCAATTTTTAAAATCTTCTTTAGCTGTCAGCTTTATGCACAAGATACTTGTTGCCCCATTGAAGGTGGGAGGGAAGGACATGGAAAGTGGAAAAGTTGTTCAGGCATGTAATTTTGTTTAAATGATGCTTTTAAAAATAGCACTTTGGTTTTATACATATACTTTTCCAATATTTCTCCTGAGATTCTTAACATCCTGACAAGCTTTATTAACAACTGCCAACACTACCAAATTATGGCCTCAAAAGCATGCAACATCTTGTTCAGTTTCAGTCTTCATTGTAAAATAACTACCCGCTAGTTGAATTCTGATCAGATCTTAATTCCTAAAGGCTTGAAGCAGAAATATTTTGCTATGCAAACATTATTACATGAAGCTTAAACTTTTAGGAGACTTATTCCTCAAATATGTATTGACTTTTATGTTCAGTGAATCTGGTTTTGAAATGGGTGGATGAAATTACTTTCCTGATTACAAGCATTATTTCAAGTCAGTTTTCATCACGGTTCCTATAAATGTGCTATTTATCCCAAAATTGTACCTGTCCTACATTTAGTCTGAACATTTAATCAACAACTACTCTTTCTTATAATCACAAAAGAAAATGGCCTGCCTGGGTGAAACGTAAATATATACTTAGTAAAATAAAATTGAGCAGGTATTTTATCCTCAGTTTTAATGACAGATATTCTTGCAAAAATATTGCAAGTTCAGTTTATTTTTGTAGGGTTGTGTACAATGTACCAAAACAGATAAGGGGTTTTATCACTTTAATCACGACTGGCCATTTCAATGAGAGAAAACCAGCCAAACCCCCTTTAAAGAAGTCTCTAGTTATTTGCCTGCATTTATTTTTTCAACTTTATGTCAGTGACATATAGATGCAGCTTCAGTGTAATAAAGCTTATTTGCTCTTTTAGCCTAATAAAATGAAATCACAGATTTTCAAAAGCATGTGCTAACTTTTCTAAAGTGTAAATAAATTAGCTTTGGCCTTTGGACTAGTAAACCCTTCCTTAAAAGATGTTTTACAGGAAGTTTTGTTAATTTCCTTGAATATAACATATAAGGCAGATATCCCCAACACCCATACTTTGGTACATTTTCGCAATGTTTGCTTTTTCGGTTTTATCATAACTGTGAAATCAGACCCTAAATGAATGCTACCCTGTTGCAGGTCACAGTAAACGGCACAATCAGAAAGACACAGGCTTGCTGATGGGCGCCAGTGGCTTGGTGACCTTGACTGCAGGCTCTGGATGAAATTTCAAGACCCACCAGCAAGGGCTAGTGAAAGCCTGCAAAGTCACTTATTCGAAAATCAAAACATGACAACGCTTTCTTTCTTAGAGAACAGGCTCTTGGGCCTGTACTGAAAAATCTCTGATGACATTCCTGTTTCATTCCCTTAAACATGATTTAGAAAATAAAAGCCAGAAGACGGAAAAAGACGTCTTTTGATTAACCAGCTTTGGTGGCTAGATTTCCATTCCAGAATTTGAATACCATTTTCCAGAAGAAGACACCAGATCATCTCTGTATGGAATTGGTAACTTTGTTTGCCGGGTATTTTTCCAGTCACACTCCAGCTTCCATTGCTTCATTGGCTCCTGTTACATTTTCTTCACTTTGAAATCAATGATGGCATTAAGTTAATCAAAGCTGTTCAACAGAACACCTAAATCGCTTATTTACTAGATTATACATGTTATTTCCTAAGGTGTAAATCCTTCAAAACTAGAGTGCAATGCAGGAGGAAAATCTCAAGCATCTTTTCAAAGTATGTTTTTCTGATGAGCTGGCGACTAGAGGAAGAAAGGGCTTTTAGGTATCAGTCACCCTTTTTGCTTCAATAATAGGAACGCGCAGTGCAGCTGCCTATGTTACAGAAGCTTGAATCTACATGACATGCAACAGGGTAAATGCTACTAGGGAAATTATATCAATGACATTATAATTTGCCCTTTGCAGAGTAGCTGTGAAGTTATTTGGTCCTGGCGTTCCGTGGAACGGAGCATAGACTTGGGTCCATAGAATATAAATGGAGAGTAGGAGATGCCTTGGTACAAATGAGAAATAAATAGATCCCAGTCAGCCTAGGGAACAAGGAAATTTCTCTGTTTAGTAGAAGTTTCTAGATCCCTAAGGCCACCAGTCAATATAATTTTAACCAGACTGTCCTTCTGCCACTGTTTACACTTATTATATTGGGCAATTTTCACTAATATTGGAAATTGCCTCACGACTCAAAAGCAAAATGGGTTTTAAATTATTGGCTGCATTACCAAGTTAAGAGAATTGGCTTGGGGTGATTCCAAAGTGACAGCTAAGAAGTTTCATATACACGCTACATTTAAGGGACAATCAACATCTCTAGTAAAGTCTACAAAAATACATTTCCCAGAAGGGTTCAATAGCCAATCAAAGGAAACCATGAACACAATTAGCAGCACCAGGTGTCCAGACACAATGATTTTTGTTTGTAGGAATTACTGAAAATGCTGCTGTTTTCAGCCCAGAGGTCATTCCTTCTTCCTGGTACCTGTGTGTCTAATTGTCAAAGGAAGGATACATCATTGTAAAATAATGGCCAAGTTGTCTTAAAAGTATCTTCTATCTTTTAAAAAGATTAGGTTTAGGATACATTAGAATAAAGCTCAAAGGGCAGGGAGAAATAATTAATTAACAAACTCAATGTAATTCGCTGGGAGCATTCCCGTTCTCCCTGTTCTCTGCACTGTGCCGTACATCCAGCCATCGTCAATGGGCTGCACGTTGACAATGTAGTCGCCGTCTCGAAAGGAGACCTCATCTTCATCCTGGGCACTGTAATCATACATGGCTCGGTAGGTCCTCTGAGAAAGGAAGAAGGGATTATACGATGAATACCAAAATAGCTACAGTCACAAATTCCAATCACAACACATCGACCCAGACATAAAGGAACTATTAGGAATGTTTTCAAACACATGGATCTCTGGAAATCTGTAAACTTAGCATCTCATCGTGCCGATCTCAAGTTTCCTAGTCTAGCAAAAAGCTTAATATTTTTGGAACAGGGATAGAAAAGTCACTAAATACAACAGCTAGCCCATCAAAAAGTAGGCTTTGAAATAATAAAGCCAAGTTCCCCTCAACTTCACATAACCCCAGAAACCTTAGATTATATGTGATTTCATATTCTTCAGAGAACAAAACTCGTCATATGTCAGAGAAGTCCAAATCTCTCCTGGCAATGTACTTTTCTTAAGTAGATGCTAAAAGTATTTATTTCCTCTTAAAAATATGTAAAACAAATGAAAGAAAAAACCCATAATATATTCACTATATAGGTTTCTGTATCACTATGGGAGAAATTTAGCATATAAATGTTCTGAATGCTAAGGTACATACTCAATTGTACTTATTATATTATGATTATAATGAGTTTTCCTATATATGTTTTTGTTTAAGGCTAAGCATTTAGCTAACATTAACATCAGACAATCTCAAAATCAAGTATATTCACAGACCGAGGACATTGGCTGGGACCCAAAGAATTTTAGAGCAATTCAAGTTACCGGACAGTGTAGAAGAGTTTTCTAGGTGTTAAGGCAAAGACCAAGAGACTATGTCAAGGACTTGTAGAAGAAATTTCCGCATGAGAAGCCAAGTATAACTAGCAAATGTTGAACACTGCTTCCAAATTTTACACTGAATATATGGACCAGTTCTTCAAGATTTCCAATGGGAGATTTGAAGATATATTTTGGCCACATAATTTAGGCTTTTGTGTTCATTTTAAGATGAACTTGTAAATACAACCATCAATATCTGTGCTCCTAAGGCCTGAATAAAGATCATAATCAGCTAGTACCAATATGAAGCAACAACTAGGATATTGTACTGGTAGATTCTTTGGATGCCTTATTGTTTTATATAATGCTTATTATTGCCTTCCTTTCTCAACAGTTTACCTCTGTAAGCTTTTTGCTTCCTTCAAAAGAGTTGTATAAATGGCAACACATCATCATTTATCTTTGAATGAAAATACCCAATATTCAGTCAACTCTATTCCACATGTATTTACACGCTTGAGGTGAAATGGAAAGACCAGATAAGGAGGAACATATCAAAGGGACACTTACTAGATTTGGTGAATGCTGCATTGATCTCATGGATGACACACTGGTCTGGTGCATGTAGCCATAGCCTTGGGAATGGCTTTGCTGATAGGCTCCGGGAAGAACAGGTGCTGCATGTTAAACATACACACACAAAGATTCCTTAAAGCTAGCCTCGAAACACCCATCCCAAGCCCTCAGAGTGATGTTATGCTCTGCTAGAAGCTTCTGAAACAAAATGCCTTTTCAGTGTTGTGAAATTTGGGTTGCAGTGTTGCAAGTGATCTCCAGATTAGTAGAAATCTTAGTAATTAGGGAAACATAATTTGGCATGCAGTTAAACATACTTTAAACATTCTTGTTGCTCTATTGCAGATGCTATGTTAAAAACATAAACAAAAATTTTTCATACTCCCTTAATGAAATCATGTTTTTATTTGACCATGTGATCCTTTTAGGCATTTTCCAAAAGAAAAATAAGAATTTTAAAGGAATTTAATGACAGAGTATAAACATTTTCACAGGGTATTTCTCATATAACAGATACTGTCAATATTTCAAGACATACAGCTGAATGTTACTTTTACAAAGATGGCAAACATAATGTATGTTTAGCAACATATGTTTCTCAGTAGTTAAAAAGTCTACACCCTTTAAAGAAACATTTACTCAGAATATACGACGTCTTTGTTTTATGAATAAGTGATATTCAGCTGACTTATCAAGACTAAGTAAGTCAGCTAAATATGTTACAAAAGCCCGAGAAAACAAACCACTTAAAGAATTTCATAAATATTATTGTTCTATATTAAAAATATATCAAAATAGTATTCCTTTAGTTTGTGCTCTCCAAACCACTAATTATGACATTCAAAAGGCATAGTTCATGTTTTGAAGAGCTCAAAATTCTAGAGAAGCCAACACAGAAACTAGATTTTAAAATCCCACAGAATCAGCAGACATAAGCTTGTGTGTTTCTCTGTGAACGTATTTAAGTTACCTGTCGCCAGAAACATGAGCTATATATGAGGGTATTTTCATAGCAGGCCCTTCATTGTCTTTTGAATAATTTATATGCTACATTAGTATATTTATATGTCATATGTGCTATAAAATACATAATAGTTTGCCATTTTTGTTTAATCATATTGAGTATATAAAGTAATTATAATGGGTTGATTTATTCAGAACAGTTTTTATAGTAAAAGAAATAAGATTTAATTCTGGGTGCTATGAATAATTAATATTTTATAAGTAGAAAATTCACTCTAATGATAAGTGAGATCATCAATACTTTAAATAAGTTTAATCATCAGAAAATTACAAGTCATTTAATATGTTCTCCAGATGATAATTATATTAGATTGAAAGGGGATTTTTTAAATAGTTCTTGAGTGAATTTATCTTATAAAGTTATTACAAATTATGCTTTATGTCCAGATAGGGGACCAAAAAGAAATAGCCAAGATCTCCACTTGAATTATAGTATATTATAGTCATTAAAACATGATTAAATATTAAATACTTCAGAAAAGAACACTTTTTAACTTTATCAACAAAATTTAAGTATTTGATGTCAAGAGATATTAAGGATATTGTCAAAATCCACTCACGAAGAAAAAAGAATGAAATTCCCATAGATCTCCAGGCCCTCTTAATTAGCTGAGTAAGGAGGCTTTTCTATGTATTAGAATCTGGAAGCACTGACCATTTATTCATTCACTGCCTCTCCTCTCAGCAAATATTGATCAGTTAATGTGTGCACAGAGCACACTGCATTTCCTGGCACACAGTAAGCCTTCACAAATGGTAACAATAATTATTACTATCCGCTATGTTCAAGGCATGCCAGGAAGGAAAGGGGTGACAGAAACAATTGCTCTCCTGGAGCACGGATGGGCCTGGGCACCTGGCCTTTTACCCAATTAACAAAATGTCACTGGCTACTCAGGGTTATTTCCAATTAAATTATTCAGGCTGCATACCCCAGACTGTTAGTCTTGCACTGGTTTTTAACCATTTAAACAACTCATGGCTTCATTAATTACTACTTGAATCTATTTGTAAAGTTTTAAAGATTAAATATAAACATCTCTGTAAATTTATAAAAATTAAATTCGAATTCATTGTCATACCATTTAACTACGAACTTTAAGTTTTGATGTATAGAGGTAAGCACAGCCACCTTGAAATGTTTAGGGAAAACTTTCAGGAATGGACACTGAAAAACTTGGGAAAATAGGTTACCTCATACTCTATAATACATTGAGGTTCACCTCGTTTATACATCGCAGTCCCAGCTTAGTGCCCGTTAAGTACTGACAATTCAAGAATGGTGCTTAACAATGTTCTCTCATTTTGGCTTTCAAAAAATAAGTATGCTGGGTATGGTGGCTCAGGTCTGTAATCCCAGCACTTTGGAAGGCCAAACCAGGAGGACTGCTTGAGCCTAGAAGTTTGAGACCAACCTGAGCAACATAGCAAGACTCTATCTCTACTAAAAATAACAATAATAATTAAAAAAATAGCTGTGTGTGGTGGTACATGCCTGTGATCCCAGCTACTTGGAAGGCTGAGGTGGGAGGATTGCTTGTACCTGGGAGGTAAAGGCTGTCATGTGATCTCACCACTACACTCCAGCCTGGGTGACAGAGAGCGACCTTATCTCAAGATCGCTTTATATATATATATACACACACACACACACACACACAAAAGGTATATTTATGCCTACTCCTTACTTATATCTGACTTTCAAAGGGAACCTGTGCTACTGTCAAATATAGCAAGAAAAGAAAGTAATGTATTAGTCCTAAATGTGTATATGTTGGAGAGAGCAAGGAAGAGAGTTTAGAATGAGAAACTTTCGAGTAAATATAACCATCTGTCTAGCCCTTGCAGTTTATCTTCATGCCTTTATTGATTATTCTCATTTGCCCTCTAGCTGAATTACTTATTAAAAAGTTTCTTTGATATTATAAAACCTACTTATCTACCTTATACTTGGAACAATAAAAGAGTTTTTTTTTTTTTTTTTTTTTTTTTTTTTTTTTTTTTTTTGG